>NW_026263041.1:0-209202 GCF_947179515.1 Apodemus sylvaticus | reverse complement strand
TTTTGACGAAAGAAAATTCTCCTTTTGGTTCTCTTTAGATGCTACATGTTAAGACGTACACGCCACAACAATTCTTTTCGAGATACAACGTGTAGTTTTGGAGATACAAGCTAATTTTGTACGATGCGTTATTTCTTCTCGTAAAGAGTTTCCAATGCGTACGTATATGTCTTTACTCTGCAAAACTGTATTTCCTTATGAAGTGGTATTCTTACATATCCTTTCGAGAGAAAACTGTCCTGTGCCTTCTCTTTTGAGGCTACACACTTAGACATACACGCAACATGAAAGCTTTTCGACTTTACAACGTGTTGTTTAGGGAAAAACAAGATAATTTCGCACGATGCGGGATTTCCTTAAAACGTGATTTTCTGAAAAATTTTGACGAAAGAAAATTCTCCTTTTGGTTCTCTTTAGATGCTACATGTTAAGACGTACACGCCACAACAATTCTTTTCGAGATACAACGTGTAGTTTTGGAGATACAAGCTAATTTTGTACGATGCGTTATTTCTTCTCGTAAAGAGTTTCCAATGCGTACGTATATGTCTTTACTCTGCAAAACTGTATTTCCTTATGAAGTGGTATTCTTACATATCCTTTCGAGAGAAAACTGTCCTGTGCCTTCTCTTTTGAGGCTACACACTTAGACATACACGCAACATGAAAGCTTTTCGACTTACAACGTGTTGTTTAGGAAAAACAAGATAATTTCGCACGATGCGGGATTTCCTTAAACGTGATTTTCTGAAAAATTTTGGACGAAAGAAAATTCTCCTTTTGGTTCTCTTTAGATGCTACATGTTAAGACGTACACGCCACAACAATTCTTTTCGAGATACAACGTGTAGTTTTGGAGATACAAGCTAATTTTGTACGATGCGTTATTTCTTCTCGTAAAGAGTTTCCAATGCGTACGTATATGTCTTTACTCTGCAAAACTGTATTTCCTTATGAAGTGGTATTCTTACATATCCTTTCGAGAGAAAACTGTCCTGTGCCTTCTCTTTTGAGGCTACACACTTAGACATACACGCAACATGAAAGCTTTTCGACTTACAACGTGTTGTTTAGGAAAAACAAGATAATTTCGCACGATGCGGGATTTCCTTAAAACGTGATTTTCTGAAAAATTTTGACGAAAGAAAATTCTCCTTTTGGTTCTCTTTAGATGCTACATGTTAAGACGTACACGCCACAACAATTCTTTTCGAGATACAACGTGTAGTTTTGGAGATAGAAGCTAATTTTGTACTATGCGTTATTTCTTCTCGTAAAGAGTTTCCAATGCGTACGTATATGTCTTTACTCTGCAAAACTGTATTTCCTTATGAAGTGGTATTCTTACATATCCTTTCGAGAGAAAACTGTCCTGTGCCTTCTCTTTTGAGGCTACACACTTAGACATACACGCAACATGAAAGCTTTTCGACTTACAACGTGTTGTTTAGGAAAAACAAGATAATTTCGCACGATGCGGGATTTCCTTAAAACGTGATTTTCTGAAAAATTTTGACGAAAGAAAATTCTCCTTTTGGTTCTCTTTAGATGCTACATGTTAAGACGTACACGCCACAACAATTCTTTTCGAGATACAACGTGTAGTTTTGGAGATACAAGCTAATTTTGTACGATGCGTTATTTCTTCTCGTAAAGAGTTTCCAATGCGTACGTATATGTCTTTACTCTGCAAAACTGTATTTCCTTATGAAGTGGTATTCTTACATATCCTTTCGAGAGAAAACTGTCCTGTGCCTTCTCTTTTGAGGCTACACACTTAGACATACACGCAACATGAAAGCTTTTCGACTTACAACGTGTTGTTTAGGAAAAACAAGATAATTTCGCACGATGCGGGATTTCCTTAAAACGTGATTTTCTGAAAAATTTTGACGAAAGAAAATTCTCCTTTTGGTTCTCTTTAGATGCTACATGTTAAGACGTACACGCCACAACAATTCTTTTCGAGATACAACGTGTAGTTTTGGAGATACAAGCTAATTTTGTACGATGCGTTATTTCTTCTCGTAAAGAGTTTCCAATGCGTACGTATATGTCTTTACTCTGCAAAACTGTATTTCCTTATGAAGTGGTATTCTTACATATCCTTTCGAGAGAAAACTGTCCCTGTGCCTTCTCTTTTGAGGCTACACACTTAGACATACACGCAACATGAAAGCTTTTCGACTTACAACGTGTTGTTTAGGAAAAACAAGATAATTTCGCACGATGCGGGATTTCCTTAAAAACGTGATTTTCTGAAAAATTTTGACGAAAGAAAATTCTCCTTTTGGTTCTCTTTAGATGCTACATGTTAAGACGTACACGCCACAACAATTCTTTTCGAGATACAACGTGTAGTTTTGGAGATACAAGCTAATTTTGTACGATGCGTTATTTCTTCTCGTAAAGAGTTTCCAATGCGTACGTATATGTCTTTACTCTGCAAAACTGTATTTCCTTATGAAGTGGTATTCTTACATATCCTTTCGAGAGAAAACTGTCCTGTGCCTTCTCTTTTGAGGCTACACACTTAGACATACACGCAACATGAAAGCTTTTCGACTTACAACGTGTTGTTTAGGAAAAACAAGATAATTTCGCACGATGCGGGATTTCCTTAAAACGTGATTTTCTGAAAAATTTTGACGAAAGAAAATTCTCCTTTTGGTTCTCTTTAGATGCTACATGTTAAGACGTACACGCCACAACAATTTCTTTTCGAGATACAACGTGTAGTTTTGGAGATACAAGCTAATTTTGTACGATGCGTTATTTCTTCTCGTAAAGAGTTTCCAATGCGTACGTATATGTCTTTACTCTGCAAAACTGTATTTCCTTATGAAGTGGTATTCTTACATATCCTTTCGAGAGAAAACTGTCCTGTGCCTTCTCTTTTGAGGCTACACACTTAGACATACACGCAACATGAAAGCTTTTCGACTTACAACGTGTTGTTTAGGAAAAACAAGATAATTTCGCACGATGCGGGATTTCCTTAAAACGTGATTTTCTGAAAATTTTGACGAAAGAAAATTCTCCTTTTGGTTCTCTTTAGATGCTACATGTTAAGACGTACACGCCACAACAATTCTTTTCGAGATACAACGTGTAGTTTTTGGAGATACAAGCTAATTTTGTACGATGCGTTATTTCTTCTCGTAAAGAGTTTCCAATGCGTACGTATATGTCTTTACTCTGCAAAACTGTATTTCCTTATGAAGTGGTATTCTTACATATCCTTTCGAGAGAAAACTGTCCTGTGCCTTCTCTTTTGAGGCTACACACTTAGACATACACGCAACATGAAAGCTTTTTCGACTTACAACGTGTTGTTTAGGAAAAACAAGATAATTTCGCACGATGCGGGATTTCCTTAAAACGTGATTTTCTGAAAAATTTTGACGAAAGAAAATTCTCCTTTTGGTTCTCTTTAGATGCTACATGTTAAGACGTACACGCCACAACAATTCTTTTCGAGATACAACGTGTAGTTTTGGAGATACAAGCTAATTTTGTACGATGCGTTATTTCTTCTCGTAAAGAGTTTCCAATGCGTACGTATATGTCTTTACTCTGCAAAACTGTATTTCCTTATGAAGTGGTATTCTTACATATCCTTTCGAGAGAAAACTGTCCTGTGCCTTCTCTTTTGAGGCTACACACTTAGACATACACGCAACATGAAAGCTTTTCGACTTACAACGTGTTGTTTAGGAAAAACAAGATAATTTCGCACGATGCGGGATTTCCTTAAAACGTGATTTTCTGAAAAATTTTGACGAAAGAAAATTCTCCTTTTGGTTCTCTTTAGATGCTACATGTTAAGACGTACACCCCACAACAATTCTTTTCGAGATACAACGTGTAGTTTTGGAGATACAAGCTAATTTTGTACGATGCGTTATTTCTTCTCGTAAAGAGTTTCCAATGCGTACGTATATGTCTTTACTCTGCAAAACTGTATTTCCTTATGAAGTGGTATTCTTACATATCCTTTCGAGAGAAAACTGTCCTGTGCCTTCTCTTTTGAGGCTACACACTTAGACATACACGCAACATGAAAGCTTTTCGACTTACAACGTGTTGTTTAGGAAAAACAAGATAATTTCGCACGATGCGGGATTTCCTTAAAACGTGATTTTCTGAAAAATTTTGACGAAAGAAAATTCTCCTTTTGGTTCTCTTTAGATGCTACATGTTAAGACGTACACGCCACAACAATTCTTTTCGAGATACAACGTGTAGTTTTGGAGATACAAGCTAATTTTGTACGATGCGTTATTTCTTCTCGTAAAGAGTTTCCAATGCGTACGTATATGTCTTTACTCTGCAAAACTGTATTTCCTTATGAAGTGGTATTCTTACATATCCTTTCGAGAGAAAACTGTCCTGTGCCTTCTCTTTTGAGGCTACACACTTAGACATACACGCAACATGAAAGCTTTTCGACTTACAACGTGTTGTTTAGGAAAAACAAGATAATTTCGCACGATGCGGGATTTCCTTAAAACGTGATTTTCTGAAAAATTTTGACGAAAGAAAATTCTCCTTTTGGTTCTCTTTAGATGCTACATGTTAAGACGTACACGCCACAACAATTCTTTTCGAGATACAACGTGTAGTTTTGGAGATACAAGCTAATTTTGTACGATGCGTTATTTCTTCTCTTAAAGAGTTTCCAATGCGTACGTATATGTCTTTACTCTGCAAAACTGTATTTCCTTATGAAGTGGTATTCTTACATATCCTTTCGAGAGAAAACTGTCCTGTGCCTTCTCTTTTGAGGCTACACACTTAGACATACACGCAACATGAAAGCTTTTCGACTTACAACGTGTTGTTTAGGAAAAACAAGATAATTTCGCACGATGCGGGATTTCCTTAAAACGTGATTTTCTGAAAAATTTTGACGAAAGAAAATTCTCCTTTTGGTTCTCTTTAGATGCTACATGTTAAGACGTACACGCCACAACAATTCTTTTCGAGATACAACGTGTAGTTTTGGAGATACAAGCTAATTTTGTACGATGCGTTATTTCTTCTCGTAAAGAGTTTCCAATGCGTACGTATATGTCTTTACTCTGCAAAACTGTATTTCCTTATGAAGTGGTATTCTTACATATCCTTTCGAGAGAAAACTGTCCTGTGCCTTCTCTTTTGAGGCTACACACTTAGACATACACGCAACATGAAAGCTTTTCGACTTACAACGTGTTGTTTAGGAAAAACAAGATAATTTCGCACGATGCGGGATTTCCTTAAAACGTGATTTTCTGAAAAATTTTGACGAAAGAAAATTCTCCTTTTGGTTCTCTTTAGATGCTACATGTTAAGACGTACACGCCACAACAATTCTTTTCGAGATACAACGTGTAGTTTTGGAGATACAAGCTAATTTTGTACGATGCGTTATTTCTTCTCGTAAAGAGTTTCCAATGCGTACGTATATGTCTTTACTCTGCAAAACTGTATTTCCTTATGAAGTGGTATTCTTACATATCCTTTCGAGAGAAAACTGTCCTGTGCCTTCTCTTTTGAGGCTACACACTTAGACATACACGCAACATGAAAGCTTTTCGACTTACAACGTGTTGTTTAGGAAAAACAAGATAATTTCGCACGATGCGGGATTTCCTTAAAACGTGATTTTCTGAAAAATTTTGACGAAAGAAAATTCTCCTTTTGGTTCTCTTTAGATGCTACATGTTAAGACGTACACGCCACAACAATTCTTTTCGAGATACAACGTGTAGTTTTGGAGATACAAGCTAATTTTGTACGATGCGTTATTTCTTCTCGTAAAGAGTTTCCAATGCGTACGTATATGTCTTTACTCTGCAAAACTGTATTTCCTTATGAAGTGGTATTCTTACATATCCTTTCGAGAGAAAACTGTCCTGTGCCTTCTCTTTTGAGGGCTACACACTTAGACATACACGCAACATGAAAGCTTTTCGACTTACAACGTGTTGTTTAGGAAAAACAAGATAATTTCGCACGATGCGGGATTTCCTTAAAACGTGATTTTCTGAAAAATTTTGACGAAAGAAAATTCTCCTTTTGGTTCTCTTTAGATGCTACATGTTAAGACGTACACGCCACAACAATTCTTTTCGAGATACAACGTGTAGTTTTGGAGATACAAGCTAATTTTGTACTATGCGTTATTTCTTCTCGTAAAGAGTTTCCAATGCGTACGTATATGTCTTTACTCTGCAAAACTGTATTTCCTTATGAAGTGGTATTCTTACATATCCTTTCGAGAGAAAACTGTCCTGTGCCTTCTCTTTTGTTTTGAGGCTACACACTTAGACATACACGCAACATGAAAGCTTTTCGACTTACAACGTGTTGTTTAGGAAAAACAAGATAATTTCGCACGATGCGGGATTTCCTTAAAACGTGATTTTCTGAAAAATTTTGACGAAAGAAAATTCTCCTTTTGGTTCTCTTTAGATGCTACATGTTAAGACGTACACGCCACAACAATTCTTTTCGAGATACAACGTGTAGTTTTGGAGATACAAGCTAATTTTGTACGATGCGTTATTTCTTCTCGTAAAGAGTTTCCAATGCGTACGTATATGTCTTTACTCTGCAAAACTGTATTTCCTTATGAAGTGGTATTCTTACATATCCTTTCGAGAGAAAACTGTCCTGTGCCTTCTCTTTTGAGGCTACACACTTAGACATACACGCAACATGAAAGCTTTTCGACTTACAACGTGTTGTTTAGGAAAAACAAGATAATTTCGCACGATGCGGGATTTCCTTAAAACGTGATTTTCTGAAAAATTTTGACGAAAGAAAATTCTCCTTTTGGTTCTCTTTAGATGCTACATGTTAAGACGTACACGCCACAACAATTCTTTTCGAGATACAACGTGTAGTTTTGGAGATAGAAGCTAATTTTGTACTATGCGTTATTTCTTCTCGTAAAGAGTTTCCAATGCGTACGTATATGTCTTTACTCTGCAAAACTGTATTTCCTTATGAAGTGGTATTCTTACATATCCTTTCGAGAGAAAACTGTCCTGTGCCTTCTCTTTTGAGGCTACACACTTAGACATACACGCAACATGAAAGCTTTTCGACTTACAACGTGTTGTTTAGGAAAAACAAGATAATTTCGCACGATGCGGGATTTCCTTAAAACGTGATTTTCTGAAAAATTTTGACGAAAGAAAATTCTCCTTTTGGTTCTCTTTAGATGCTACATGTTAAGACGTACACCCCACAACAATTCTTTTCGAGATACAACGTGTAGTTTTGGAGATACAAGCTAATTTTGTACGATGCGTTATTTCTTCTCGTAAAGAGTTTCCAATGCGTACGTATATGTCTTTACTCTGCAAAACTGTATTTCCTTATGAAGTGGTATTCTTACATATCCTTTCGAGAGAAAACTGTCCTGTGCCTTCTCTTTTGAGGCTACACACTTAGACATACACGCAACATGAAAGCTTTTCGACTTACAACGTGTTGTTTAGGAAAAACAAGATAATTTCGCACGATGCGGGATTTCCTTAAAACGTGATTTTCTGAAAAATTTTGACGAAAGAAAATTCTCCTTTTGGTTCTCTTTAGATGCTACATGTTAAGACGTACACGCCAGAACAATTCTTTTCGAGATACAACGTGTAGTTTTGGAGATACAAGCTAATTTTGTACTATGCGTTATTTCTTCTCGTAAAGAGTTTCCAATGCGTACGTATATGTCTTACTCTGCAAAACTGTATTTCCTTATGAAGTGGTATTCTTACATATCCTTTCGAGAGAAAACTGTCCTGTGCCTTCTCTTTTGAGGCTACACACTTAGACATACACGCAACATGAACTTTTCGACTTACAACGTGTTGTTTAGGAAAAACAAGATAATTTCGCACGATGCGGGATTTCCTTAAAACGTGATTTTCTGAAAAATTTTGACGAAAGAAAATTCTCCTTTTGGTTCTCTTTAGATGCTACATGTTAAGACGTACACGCCACAACAATTCTTTTCGAGATACAACGTGTAGTTTTGGAGATACAAGCTAATTTTGTACGATGCGTTATTTCTTCTCGTAAAGAGTTTCCAATGCGTACGTATATGTCTTTACTCTGCAAAACTGTATTTCCTTATGAAGTGGTATTCTTACATATCCTTTCGAGAGAAAACTGTCCTGTGCCTTCTCTTTTGAGGCTACACACTTAGACATACACGCAACATGAAAGCTTTTCGACTTACAACGTGTTGTTTAGGAAAAACAAGATAATTTTGCACGATGCGGGATTTCCTTAAAACGTGATTTTCTGAAAAATTTTGACGAAAGAAAATTCTCCTTTTGGTTCTCTTTAGATGCTACATGTTAAGACGTTACACGCCACAACAATTCTTTTCGAGATACAACGTGTAGTTTTGGAGATACAAGCTAATTTTGTACGATGCGTTATTTCTTCTCGTAAAGAGTTTCCAATGCGTACGTATATGTCTTTACTCTGCAAAACTGTATTTCCTTATGAAGTGGTATTCTTACATATCCTTTCGAGAGAAAACTGTCCTGTGCCTTCTCTTTTGAGGCTACACACTTAGACATACACGCAACATGAAAGCTTTTCGACTTACAACGTGTTGTTTAGGAAAAACAAGATCCCGCACGATGCGGGATTTCCTTAAAACGTGATTTTCTGAAAAATTTTGACGAAAGAAAATTCTCCTTTTGGTTCTCTTTAGATGCTACATGTTAAGACGTACACGCCACAACAATTCTTTTCGAGATACAACGTGTAGTTTTGGAGATACAAGCTAATTTTGTCCTATGCGTTATTTCTTCTCGTAAAGAGTTTCCAATGCGTACGTATATGTCTTTACTCTGCAAAACTGTATTTCCTTATGAAGTGGTATTCTTACATATCCTTTCGAGAGAAAACTGTCCTGTGCCTTCTCTTTTGAGGCTACACACTTAGACATACACGCAACATGAAAGCTTTTCGACTTACAACGTGTTGTTTAGGAAAAACAAGATAATTTCGCACGATGCGGGATTTCCTTAAAACGTGATTTTCTGAAAAATTTTGACGAAAGAAAATTCTCCTTTTGGTTCTCTTTAGATGCTACATGTTAAGACGTACACGCCACAACAATTCTTTTCGAGATACAACGTGTAGTTTTGGAGATACAAGCTAATTTTGTACTATGCGTTATTTCTTCTCGTAAAGAGTTTCCAATGCGTACGTATATGTCTTTACTCTGCAAAACTGTATTTCCTTATGAAGTGGTATTCTTACATATCCTTTCGAGAGAAAACTGTCCTGTGCCTTCTCTTTTGAGGCTACACACTTAGACATACACGCAACATGAAAGCTTTTCGACTTACAACGTGTTGTTTAGGAAAAACAAGATAATTTCGCACGATGCGGGATTTCCTTAAAACGTGATTTTCTGAAAAATTTTGACGAAAGAAAATTCTCCTTTTGGTTCTCTTTAGATGCTTCATGTTAAGACGTACACGCCACAACAATTCTTTTCGAGATACAACGTGTAGTTTTGGAGATACAAGCTAATTTTGTACGATGCGTTATTTCTTCTCGTAAAGAGTTTCCAATGCGTACGTATATGTCTTTACTCTGCAAAACTGTATTTCCTTATGAAGTGGTATTCTTATATATCCTTTCGAGAGAAAACTGTCCTGTGCCTTCTCTTTTGAGGCTACACACTTAGACATACACGCAACATGAAAGCTTTTCGACTTACAACGTGTTGTTTAGGAAAAACAAGATAATTTCGCACGATGCGGGATTTCCTTAAACGTGATTTTCTGAAAAATTTTGACGAAAGATAATTCTCCTTTTGGTTCTCTTTAGATGCTACATGTTAAGACGTACACGCCACAACAATTCTTTTCGAGATACAACGTGTAGTTTTGGAGATACAAGCTAATTTTGTACGATGCGTTATTTCTTCTCGTAAAGAGTTTCCAATGCGTACGTATATGTCTTTACTCTGCAAAACTGTATTTCCTTATGAAGTGGTATTCTTACATATCCTTTCGAGAGAAAACTGTCCTGTGCCTTGTCTTTTGAGGCTACACACTTAGACATACACGCAACATGAAAGCTTTTCGACTTACAACGTGTTGTTTAGGAAAAACAAGATAATTTCGCACGATGCGGGATTTCCTTAAAACGTGATTTTCTGAAAAATTTTGACGAAAGAAAATTCTCCTTTTGGTTCTCTTTAGATGCTACATGTTAAGACGTACACGCCACAACAATTCTTTTCGAGATACAACGTGTAGTTTTGGAGATACAAGCTAATTTTGTACGATGCGTTATTTCTTCTCGTAAAGAGTTTCCAATGCGTACGTATATGTCTTTACTCTGCAAAACTGTATTTCCTTATGAAGTGGTATTCTTACATATCCTTTCGAGAGAAAACTGTCCTGTGCCTTCTCTTTTGAGGCTACACACTTAGACATACACGCAACATGAAAGCTTTTCGACTTACAACGTGTTGTTTAGGAAAAACAAGATCCCGCACGATGCGGGATTTCCTTAAAACGTGATTTTCTGAAAAATTTTGACGAAAGAAAATTCTCCTTTGGTTCTCTTTAGATGCTACATGTTAAGACGTACACGCCACAACAATTCTTTTCGAGATACAACGTGTAGTTTTGGAGATACAAGCTAATTTTGTCCTATGCGTTATTTCTTCTCGTAAAGAGTTTCCAATGCGTACGTATATGTCTTTACTCTGCAAAACTGTATTTCCTTATGAAGTGGTATTCTTACATATCCTTTCGAGAGAAAACTGTCCTGTGCCTTCTCTTTTGAGGCTACACACTTAGACATACACGCAACATGAAAGCTTTTCGACTTACAACGTGTTGTTTAGGAAAAAACAAGATAATTTCGCACGATGCGGGATTTCCTTAAAACGTGATTTTCTGAAAAATTTTGACGAAAGAAAATTCTCCTTTTGGTTCTCTTTAGATGCTACATGTTAAGACGTACACGCCACAACAATTCTTTTCGAGATACAACGTGTAGTTTTGGAGATACAAGCTAATTTTGTCCTATGCGTTATTTCTTCTCGTAAAGAGTTTCCAATGCGTACGTATATGTCTTTACTCTGCAAAACTGTATTTCCTTATGAAGTGGTATTCTTACATATCCTTTCGAGAGAAAACTGTCCTGTGCCTTCTCTTTTGAGGCTACACACTTAGACATACACGCAACATGAAAGCTTTTCGACTTACAACGTGTTGTTTAGGAAAAACAAGATAATTTCGCACGATGCGGGATTTCCTTAAAACGTGATTTTCTGAAAAATTTTGACGAAAGAAAATTCTCCTTTTGGTTCTCTTTAGATGCTACATGTTAAGACGTACACGCCAGAACAATTCTTTTCGAGATACAACGTGTAGTTTTGGAGATACAAGCTAATTTTGTACGATGCGTTATTTCTTCTCGTAAAGAGTTTCCAATGCGTACGTATATGTCTTTACTCTGCAAAACTGTATTTCCTTATGAAGTGGTATTCTTACATATCCTTTCGAGAGAAAACTGTCCTGTGCCTTCTCTTTTGAGGCTACACACTTAGACATACACGCAACATGAAAGCTTTTCGACTTACAACGTGTTGTTTAGGAAAAACAAGATAATTTCGCACGATGCGGGATTTCCTTAAAACGTGATTTTCTGAAAAATTTTGACGAAAGAAAATTCTCCTTTTGGTTCTCTTTAGATGCTACATGTTAAGACGTACACGCCACAACAATTCTTTTCGAGATACAACGTGTAGTTTTGGAGATACAAGCTAATTTTGTACTATGCGTTATTTCTTCTCGTAAAGAGTTTCCAATGCGTACGTATATGTCTTTACTCTGCAAAACTGTATTTCCTTATGAAGTGGTATTCTTACATATCCTTTCGAGAGAAAACTGTCCTGTGCCTTCTCTTTTCAGGCTACACACTTAGACATACACGCAACATGAAAGCTTTTCGACTTACAACGTGTTGTTTAGGAAAAACAAGATAATTTCGCACGATGCGGGATTTCCTTAAAACGTGATTTTCTGAAAAATTTTGACGAAAGAAAATTCTCCTTTTGGTTCTCTTTAGATGCTTCATGTTAAGACGTACACGCCACAACAATTCTTTTCGAGATACAACGTGTAGTTTTGGAGATACAAGCTAATTTTGTACGATGCGTTATTTCTTCTCGTAAAGAGTTTCCAATGCGTACGTATATGTCTTTACTCTGCAAAACTGTATTTCCTTATGAAGTGGTATTCTTATATATCCTTTCGAGAGAAAACTGTCCTGTGCCTTCTCTTTTGAGGCTACACACTTAGACATACACGCAACATGAAAGCTTTTCGACTTACAACGTGTTGTTTAGGAAAAACAAGATAATTTCGCACGATGCGGGATTTCCTTAAACGTGATTTTCTGAAAAATTTTGACGAAAGAAAATTCTCCTTTTCGTTCTCTTTAGATGCTACATGTTAAGACGTACACGCCACAACAATTCTTTTCGAGATACAACGTGTAGTTTTGGAGATACAAGCTAATTTTGTACGATGCGTTATTTCTTCTCGTAAAGAGTTTCCAATGCGTACGTATATGTCTTTACTCTGCAAAACTGTATTTCCTTATGAAGTGGTATTCTTACATATCCTTTCGAGAGAAAACTGTCCTGTGCCTTGTCTTTTGAGGCTACACACTTAGACATACACGCAACATGAAAGCTTTTCGACTTACAACGTGTTGTTTAGGAAAAACAAGATAATTTCGCACGATGCGGGATTTCCTTAAAACGTGATTTTCTGAAAAATTTTGACGAAAGAAAATTCTCCTTTTGGTTCTCTTTAGATGCTACATGTTAAGACGTACACGCCACAACAATTCTTTTCGAGATACAACGTGTAGTTTTGGAGATACAAGCTAATTTTGTACGATGCGTTATTTCTTCTCGTAAAGAGTTTCCAATGCGTACGTATATGTCTTTACTCTGCAAAACTGTATTTCCTTATGAAGTGGTATTCTTACATATCCTTTCGAGAGAAAACTGTCCTGTGCCTTCTCTTTTGAGGCTACACACTTAGACATACACGCAACATGAAAGCTTTTCGACTTACAACGTGTTGTTTAGGAAAAACAAGATAATTTCGCACGATGCGGGATTTCCTTAAAACGTGATTTTCTGAAAAATTTTGACGAAAGAAAATTCTCCTTTTGGTTCTCTTTAGATGCTAAATGTTAAGACGTACACGCCACAACAATTCTTTTCGAGATACAACGTGTACTTTTGGAGATACAAGCTAATTTTGTACGATGCGTTATTTCTTCTCGTAAAGAGTTTCCAATGCGTACGTATATGTCTTTACTCTGCAAAACTGTATTTCCTTATGAAGTGGTATTCTTACATATCCTTTCGAGAGAAAACTGTCCTGTGCCTTCTCTTTTGAGGCTACACACTTAGACATACACGCAACATGAAAGCTTTTCGACTTACAACGTGTTGTTTAGGAAAAACAAGATAATTTCGCACGATGCGGGATTTCCTTAAAACGTGATTTTCTGAAAAATTTTGACGAAAGAAAATTCTCCTTTTGGTTCTCTTTAGATGCTTCATGTTAAGACGTACACGCCACAACAATTCTTTTCGAGATACAACGTGTAGTTTTGGGGATACAAGCTAATTTTGTACGATGCGTTATTTCTTCTCGTAAAGAGTTTCCAATGCGTACGTATATGTCTTTACTCTGCAAAACTGTATTTCCTTATGAAGTGGTATTCTTACATATCCTTTCGAGAGAAAACTGTCCTGTGCCTTCTCTTTTGAGGCTACACACTTAGACATACACGCAACATGAAAGCTTTTCGACTTACAACGTGTTGTTTAGGAAAAACAAGATAATTTCGCACGATGCGGGATTTCCTTAAAACGTGATTTTCTGAAAAATTTTGACGAAAGAAAATTCTCCTTTTGGTTCTCTTTAGATGCTACATGTTAAGACGTACACGCCACAACAATTCTTTTCGAGATACAACGTGTAGTTTTGGAGATACAAGCTAATTTTGTACGATGCGTTATTTCTTCTCGTAAAGAGTTTCCAATGCGTACGTATATGTCTTTACTCTGCAAAACTGTATTTCCTTATGAAGTGGTATTCTTACATATCCTTTCGAGAGAAAACTGTCCTGTGCCTTCTCTTTTGAGGCTACACACTTAGACATACACGCAACATGAAAGCTTTTCGACTTACAACGTGTTGTTTAGGAAAAACAAGATAATTTCGCACGATGCGGGATTTCCTTAAAACGTGATTTTCTGAAAAATTTTGACGAAAGAAAATTCTCCTTTTGGTTCTCTTTAGATGCTACATGTTAAGACGTACACGCCACAACAATTCTTTTCGAGATACAACGTGTAGTTTTGGAGATACAAGCTAATTTTGTACAATGCGTTATTTCTTCTCGTAAAGAGTTTCCAAAGCGTACGTATATGTCTTTACTCTGCAAAACTGTATTTCCTTATGAAGTGGTATTCTTACATATCCTTTCGAGAGAAAACTGTCCTGTGCCTTCTCTTTTGAGGCTACACACTTAGACATACACGCAACATGAAAGCTTTTCGACTTACAACGTGTTGTTTAGGAAAAACAAGATAATTTCGCACGATGCGGGATTTCCTTAAAACGTGATTTTCTGAAAAATTTTGACGAAAGAAAATTCTCCTTTTGGTTCTCTTTAGATGCTACATGTTAAGACGTACACGCCACAACAATTCTTTTCGAGATACAACGTGTAGTTTTGGAGATACAAGCTAATTTTGTACGATGCGTTATTTCTTCTCGTAAAGAGTTTCCAATGCGTACGTATATGTCTTTACTCTGCAAAACTGTATTTCCTTATGAAGTGGTATTCTTACATATCCTTTCGAGAGAAAACTGTCCTGTGCCTTCTCTTTTGAGGCTACACACTTAGACATACACGCAACATGAAAGCTTTTCGACTTACAACGTGTTGTTTAGGAAAAACAAGATAATTTCGCACGATGCGGGATTTCCTTAAAACGTGATTTTCTGAAAAATTTTGAAGAAAGAAAATTCTCCTTTTGGTTCTCTTTAGATGCTACATGTTAAGACGTACACGCCACAACAATTCTTTTCGAGATACAACGTGTAGTTTTGGAGATACAAGCTAATTTTGTACGATGCGTTATTTCTTCTCGTAAAGAGTTTCCAATGCGTACGTATATGTCTTTACTCTGCAAAACTGTATTTCCTTATGAAGTGGTATTCTTACATATCCTTTCGAGAGAAAACTGTCCTGTGCCTTCTCTTTTGAGGCTACACACTTAGACATACACGCAACATGAAAGCTTTTCGACTTACAACGTGTTGTTTAGGAAAAACAAGATAATTTCGCACGATGCGGGATTTCCTTAAAACATGATTTTCTGAAAATTTTGACGAAAGAAAATTCTCCTTTTGGTTCTCTTTAGATGCTACATGTTAAGACGTACACGCCACAACAATTCTTTTCGAGATACAACGTGTAGTTTTGGAGATACAAGCTAATTTTGTACTATGCCTTTTTTCTTCTCGTAAAGAGTTTCCAATGCGTACGTATATGTCTTTACTCTGCAAAACTGTATTTCCTTATGAAGTGGTATTCTTTCATATCCTTTCGAGAGAAAACTGTCCTGTGCCTTCTCTTTTGAGGCTACACACTTAGACATACACGCAACATGAAAGCTTTTCGACTTACAACGTGTTGTTTAGGAAAAACAAGATAATTTCGCACGATGCGGGATTTCCTTAAAACGTGATTTTCTGAAAAATTTTGACGAAAGAAAATTCTCCTTTTGGTTCTCTTTAGATGCTACATGTTAAGACGTACACGCCACAACAATTCTTTTGGAGATACAACGTGTAGTTTTGGAGATACAAGCTAATTTTGTACGATGCGTTATTTCTTCTCGTAAAGAGTTTCCAATGCGTACGTATATGTCTTTACTCTGCAAAACTGTATTTCCTTATGAAGTCGTATTCTTACATATCCTTTCGAGAGAAAACTGTCCTGTGCCTTCTCTTTTGAGGCTACACACTTAGACATACACGCAACATGAAAGCTTTTCGACTTACAACGTGTTGTTTAGGAAAAACAAGATAATTTCGCACGATGCGGGATTTCCTTAAAACGTGATTTTCTGAAAAATTTTGACGAAAGAAAATTCTCCTTTTGGTTCTCTTTAGATGCTACATGTTAAGACGTACACGCCACAACAATTCTTTTCGAGATACAACGTGTAGTTTTGGAGATACAAGCTAATTTTGTACGATGCGTTATTTCTTCTCGTAAAGAGTTTCCAATGCGTACGTATATGTCTTTACTCTGCAAAACTGTATTTCCTTATGAAGTGGTATTCTTACATATCCTTTCGAGAGAAAACTGTCCTGTGCCTTCTCTTTTGAGGCTACACACTTAGACATACACGCAACATGAAAGCTTTTCGACTTACAACGTGTTGTTTAGGAAAAACAAGATAATTTCGCACGATGCGGGATTTCCTTAAAACGTGATTTTCTGAAAAATTTTGACGAAAGAAAATTCTCCTTTTGGTTCTCTTTAGATGCTACATGTTAAGACGTACACGCCACAACAATTCTTTTCGAGACACAACGTGTAGTTTTGGAGATACAGGCTAATTTTGTACTCTGCGTTATTTCTTCTCGTAAAGAGTTTCCAATGCGTACGTATATGTCTTTACTCTGCAAAACTGTATTTCCTTATGAAGTGGTATTCTTACATATACTTTCGAGAGAAAACTGTCCTGTGCCTTCTCTTTTGAGGCTACACACTTAGACATACACGCAACATGAAAGCTTTTCGACTTACAACGTGTTGTTTAGGAAAAACAAGATAATTTCGCACGATGCGGGATTTCCTTAAAACGTGATTTTCTGAAAAATTTTGACGAAAGAAAATTCTCCTTTTGGTTCTCTTTAGATGCTACATGTTAAGACGTACACGCCACAACAATTCTTTTCGAGATACAACGTGTAGTTTTGGAGATACAAGCTAATTTTGTACGATGCGTTATTTCTTCTCGTAAAGAGTTTCCAATGCGTACGTATATGTCTTTACTCTGCAAAACTGTATTTCCTTATGAAGTGGTATTCTTACATATCCTTTCGAGAGAAAACTGTCCTGTGCCTTCTCTTTTGAGGCTACACACTTAGACATACACGCAACATGAAAGCTTTTCGACTTACAACGTGTTGTTTAGGAAAAACAAGATAATTTCGCACGATGCGGGATTTCCTTAAAACGTGATTTTCTGAAAAATTTTGACGAAAGAAAATTCTCCTTTTGGTTCTCTTTAGATGCTACATGTTAAGACGTACACGCCACAACAATTCTTTTCGAGATACAACGTGTAGTTTTGGAGATACAAGCTAATTTTGTACGATGCGTTATTTCTTCTCGTAAAGAGTTTCCAATGCGTACGTATATGTCTTTACTCTGCAAAACTGTATTTCCTTATGAAGTGGTATTCTTACATATCCTTTCGAGAGAAAACTGTCCTGTGCCTTCTCTTTTGAGGCTACACACTTAGACATACACGCAACATGAAAGCTTTTCGACTTACAACGTGTTGTTTAGGAAAAACAAGATAATTTCGCACGATGCGGGATTTCCTTAAAACGTGATTTTCTGAAAAATTTTGACGAAAGAAAATTCTCCTTTTGGTTCTCTTTAGATGCTACATGTTAAGACGTACACGCCACAACAATTCTTTTCGAGATACAACGTGTAGTTTTGGAGATACAAGCTAATTTTGTACGATGCGTTATTTCTTCTCGTAAAGAGTTTCCAATGCGTACGTATATGTCTTTACTCTGCAAAACTGTATTTCCTTATGAAGTGGTATTCTTACATATCCTTTCGAGAGAAAACTGTCCTGTGCCTTCTCTTTTGAGGCTACACACTTAGACATACACGCAACATGAAAGCTTTTCGACTTACAACGTGTTGTTTAGGAAAAACAAGATAATTTCGCACGATGCGGGATTTCCTTAAAACGTGATTTTCTGAAAAATTTTGACGAAAGAAAATTCTCCTTTTGGTTCTCTTTGGATGCTACATGTTAAGACGTACACGCCACAACAATTCTTTTCGAGATACAACGTGTAGTTTTGGAGATACAAGCTAATTTTGTACGATGCGTTATTTCTTCTCGTAAAGAGTTTCCAATGCGTACGTATATGTCTTTACTCTGCAAAACTGTATTTCCTTATGAAGTGGTATTCTTACATATCCTTTCGAGAGAAAACTGTCCTGTGCCTTCTCTTTTGAGGCTACACACTTAGACATGCACGCAACATGAAAGCTTTTCGACTTACAACGTGTTGTTTAGGAAAAACAAGATAATTTCGCACGATGCGGGATTTCCTTAAAACGTGATTTTCTGAAAAATTTTGACGAAAGAAAATTCTCCTTTTGGTTCTCTTTAGATGCTACATGTTAAGACGTACACGCCACAACAATTCTTTTCGAGATACAACGTGTAGTTTTGGAGATACAAGCTAATTTTGTACGATGCGTTATTTCTTCTCGTAAAGAGTTTCCAATGCGTACGTATATGTCTTTACTCTGCAAAACTGTATTTCCTTATGAAGTGGTATTCTTACATATCCTTTCGAGAGAAAACTGTCCTGTGCCTTCTCTTTTGAGGCTACACACTTAGACATACACGCAACATGAAAGCTTTTCGACTTACAACGTGTTGTTTAGGAAAAACAAGATAATTTCGCACGATGCGGGATTTCCTTAAAACGTGATTTTCTGAAAAATTTTTACGAAAGAAAATTCTCCTTTTGGTTCTCTTTAGATGCTACATGTTAAGACGTACACGCCACAACAATTCTTTTCGAGACACAACGTGTAGTTTTGGAGATACAAGCTAATTTTGTACTCTGCGTTATTTCTTCTCGTAAAGAGTTTCCAATGCGTACGTATATGTCTTTACTCTGCAAAACTGTATTTCCTTATGAAGTGGTATTCTTACATATCCTTTCGAGAGAAAACTGTCCTGTGCCTTCTCTTTTGAGGCTACACACTTAGACATACACGCAACATGAAAGCTTTTCGACTTACAACGTGTTGTTTAGGAAAAACAAGATAATTTCGCACGATGCGGGATTTCCTTAAAACGTGATTTTATGAAAAATTTTGACGAAAGAAAATTCTCCTTTTGGTTCTCTTTAGATGCTACATGTTAAGACGTACACGCCACAACAATTCTTTTCGAGATACAACGTGTAGTTTTGGAGATACAAGCTAATTTTGTACGATGCGTTATTTCTTCTCGTAAAGAGTTTCCAATGCGTACGTATATGTCTTTACTCTGCAAAACTGTATTTCCTTATGAAGTGGTATTCTTACATATCCTTTCGAGAGAAAACTGTCCTGTGCCTTCTCTTTTGAGGCTACACACTTAGACATACACGCAACATGAAAGCTTTTCGACTTACAACGTGTTGTTTAGGAAAAACAAGATAATTTCGCACGATGCGGGATTTCCTTAAAACGTGATTTTCTGAAAAATTTTGACGAAAGAAAATTCTCCCTTTGGTTCTCTTTAGATGCTACATGTTAAGACGTACACGCCACAACAATTCTTTTCGAGATACAACGTGTAGTTTTGGAGATACAAGCTAATTTTGTACGATGCGTTATTTCTTCTCGTAAAGAGTTTCCAATGCGTACGTATATGTCTTTACTCTGCAAAACTGTATTTCCTTATGAAGTGGTATTCTTACATATCCTTTCGAGAGAAAACTGTCCTGTGCCTTCTCTTTTGAGGCTACACAGTTAGACATACACGCAACATGAAAGCTTTTCGACTTACAACGTGTTGTTTAGGAAAAACAAGATAATTTCGCACGATGCGGGATTTCCTTAAAACGTGATTTTCTGAAAAATTTTGACGAAAGAAAATTCTCCTTTTGGTTCTCTTTAGATGCTACATGTTAAGACGTACACGCCACAACAATTCTTTTCGAGATACAACGTGTAGTTTTGGAGATACAAGCTAATTTTGTACTATGCGTTATTTCTTCTCGTAAAGAGTTTCCAATGCGTACGTATATGTCTTTACTCTGCAAAACTGTATTTCCTTATGAAGTGGTATTCTTACATATCCTTTCGAGAGAAAACTGTCCTGTGCCTTCTCTTTTGAGGCTACACACTTAGACATACACGCAACATGAAAGCTTTTCGACTTACAACGTGTTGTTTAGGAAAAACAAGATAATTTCGCACGATGCGGGATTTCCTTAAAACGTGATTTTCTGAAAAATTTTGACGAAAGAAAATTCTCCTTTTGGTTCTCTTTAGATGCTTCATGTTAAGACGTACACGCCACAACAATTCTTTTCGAGATACAACGTGTAGTTTTGGAGATACAAGCTAATTTTGTACGATGCGTTATTTCTTCTCGTAAAGAGTTTCCAATGCGTACGTATATGTCTTTACTCTGCAAAACTGTATTTCCTTATGAAGTGGTATTCTTACATATCCTTTCGAGAGAAAACTGTCCTGTGCCTTCTCTTTTGAGGCTACACACTTAGACATACACGCAACATGAAAGCTTTTCGACTTACAACGTGTTGTTTAGGAAAAACAAGATAATTTCGCACGATGCGGGATTTCCTTAAAACGTGATTTTCTGAAAAATTTTGACGAAAGAAAATTCTCCTTTTGGTTCTCTTTAGATGCTACATGTTAAGACGTACACGCCACAACAATTCTTTTCGAGATACAACGTGTAGTTTTGGAGATACAAGCTAATTTTGTACGATGCGTTATTTCTTCTCGTAAAGAGTTTCCAATGCGTACGTATATGTCTTTACTCTGCAAAACTGTATTTCCTTATGAAGTGGTATTCTTACATATCCTTTCGAGAGAAAACTGTCCTGTGCCTTCTCTTTTGAGGCTACACACTTAGACATACACGCAACATGAAAGCTTTTCGACTTACAACGTGTTGTTTAGGAAAAACAAGATAATTTCGCACGATGCGGGATTTCCTTAAAACGTGATTTTCTGAAAAATTTTGACGAAAGAAAATTCTCCTTTTGGTTCTCTTTAGATGCTACATGTTAAGACGTACACGCCACAACAATTCTTTTCGAGATACAACGTGTAGTTTTGGAGATACAAGCTAATTTTGTACGATGCGTTATTTCTTCTCGTAAAGAGTTTCCAATGCGTACGTATATGTCTTTACTCTGCAAAACTGTATTTCCTTATGAAGTGGTATTCTTACATATCCTTTCGAGAGAAAACTGTCCTGTGCCTTCTCTTTTGAGGCTACACACTTAGACATACACGCAACATGAAAGCTTTTCGACTTACAACGTGTTGTTTAGGAAAAACAAGATAATTTCGCACGATGCGGGATTTCCTTAAAACGTGATTTTCTGAAAATTTTGACGAAAGAAAATTCTCCTTTTGGTTCTCTTTAGATGCTACATGTTAAGACGTACACGCCACAACAATTCTTTTCGAGATACAACGTGTAGTTTTGGAGATACAAGCTAATTTTGTACTATGCCTTTTTTCTTCTCGTAAAGAGTTTCCAATGCGTACGTATATGTCTTTACTCTGCAAAACTGTATTTCCTTATGAAGTGGTATTCTTTCATATCCTTTCGAGAGAAAACTGTCCTGTGCCTTCTCTTTTGAGGCTACACACTTAGACATACACGCAACATGAAAGCTTTTCGACTTACAACGTGTTGTTTAGGAAAAACAAGATAATTTCGCACGATGCGGGATTTCCTTAAAACGTGATTTTCTGAAAAATTTTGACGAAAGAAAATTCTCCTTTTGGTTCTCTTTAGATGCTACATGTTAAGACGTACACGCCACAACAATTCTTTTGGAGATACAACGTGTAGTTTTGGAGATACAAGCTAATTTTGTACGATGCGTTATTTCTTCTCGTAAAGAGTTTCCAATGCGTACGTATATGTCTTTACTCTGCAAAACTGTATTTCCTTATGAAGTCGTATTCTTACATATCCTTTCGAGAGAAAACTGTCCTGTGCCTTCTCTTTTGAGGCTACACACTTAGACATACACGCAACATGAAAGCTTTTCGACTTACAACGTGTTGTTTAGGAAAAACAAGATAATTTCGCACGATGCGGGATTTCCTTAAAACGTGATTTTCTGAAAAATTTTGACGAAAGAAAATTCTCCTTTTGGTTCTCTTTAGATGCTACATGTTAAGACGTACACGCCACAACAATTCTTTTCGAGATACAACGTGTAGTTTTGGAGATACAAGCTAATTTTGTACGATGCGTTATTTCTTCTCGTAAAGAGTTTCCAATGCGTACGTATATGTCTTTACTCTGCAAAACTGTATTTCCTTATGAAGTGGTATTCTTACATATCCTTTCGAGAGAAAACTGTCCTGTGCCTTCTCTTTTGAGGCTACACACTTAGACATACACGCAACATGAAAGCTTTTCGACTTACAACGTGTTGTTTAGGAAAAACAAGATAATTTTGCACGATGCGGGATTTCCTTAAAACGTGATTTTCTGAAAAATTTTGACGAAAGAAAATTCTCCTTTTGGTTCTCTTTAGATGCTACATGTTAAGACGTACACGCCACAACAATTCTTTTCGAGACACAACGTGTAGTTTTGGAGATACAAGCTAATTTTGTACTCTGCGTTATTTCTTCTCGTAAAGAGTTTCCAATGCGTACGTATATGTCTTTACTCTGCAAAACTGTATTTCCTTATGAAGTGGTATTCTTACATATCCTTTCGAGAGAAAACTGTCCTGTGCCTTCTCTTTTGAGGCTACACACTTAGACATACACGCAACATGAAAGCTTTTCGACTTACAACGTGTTGTTTAGGAAAAACAAGATAATTTCGCACGATGCGGGATTTCCTTAAAACGTGATTTTCTGAAAAATTTTGACGAAAGAAAATTCTCCTTTTGGTTCTCTTTAGATGCTACATGTTAAGACGTACACGCCACAACAATTCTTTTCGAGATACAACGTGTAGTTTTGGAGATACAAGCTAATTTTGTACGATGCGTTATTTCTTCTCGTAAAGAGTTTCCAATGCGTACGTATATGTCTTTACTCTGCAAAACTGTATTTCCTTATGAAGTGGTATTCTTACATATCCTTTCGAGAGAAAACTGTCCTGTGCCTTCTCTTTTGAGGCTACACACTTAGACATACACGCAACATGAAAGCTTTTCGACTTACAACGTGTTGTTTAGGAAAAACAAGATAATTTCGCACGATGCGGGATTTCCTTAAAACGTGATTTTCTGAAAAATTTTGACGAAAGAAAATTCTCCTTTTGGTTCTCTTTAGATGCTACATGTTAAGACGTACACGCCACAACAATTCTTTTCGAGATACAACGTGTAGTTTTGGAGATACAAGCTAATTTTGTACGATGCGTTATTTCTTCTCGTAAAGAGTTTCCAATGCGTACGTATATGTCTTTACTCTGCAAAACTGTATTTCCTTATGAAGTGGTATTCTTACATATCCTTTCGAGAGAAAACTGTCCTGTGCCTTCTCTTTTGAGGCTACACACTTAGACATACACGCAACATGAAAGCTTTTCGACTTACAACGTGTTGTTTAGGAAAAACAAGATAATTTCGCACGATGCGGGATTTCCTTAAAACGTGATTTTCTGAAAAATTTTGACGAAAGAAAATTCTCCTTTTTGTTCTCTTTAGATGCTACATGTTAAGACGTACACGCCACAACAATTCTTTTCGAGATACAACGTGTAGTTTTGGAGATACAAGCTAATTTTGTACGATGCGTTATTTCTTCTCGTAAAGAGTTTCCAATGCGTACGTATATGTCTTTACTCTGCAAAACTGTATTTCCTTATGAAGTGGTATTCTTACATATCCTTTCGAGAGAAAACTGTCCTGTGCCTTCTCTTTTGAGGCTACACACTTAGACATACACGCAACATGAAAGCTTTTCGACTTACAACGTGTTGTTTAGGAAAAACAAGATAATTTCGCACGATGCGGGATTTCCTTAAAACGTGATTTTCTGAAAAATTTTGACGAAAGAAAATTCTCCTTTTGGTTCTCTTTAGATGCTAAATGTTAAGACGTACACGCCACAACAATTCTTTTCGAGATACAACGTGTACTTTTGGAGATACAAGCTAATTTTGTACGATGCGTTATTTCTTCTCGTAAAGAGTTTCCAATGCGTACGTATATGTCTTTACTCTGCAAAACTGTATTTCCTTATGAAGTGGTATTCTTACATATCCTTTAGAGAGAAAACTGTCCTGTGCCTTCTCTTTTGAGGCTACACACTTAGACATACACGCAACATGAAAGCTTTTCGACTTACAACGTGTTGTTTAGGAAAAACAAGATAATTTCGCACGATGCGGGATTTCCTTAAAACGTGATTTTCTGAAAAATTTTGACGAAAGAAAATTCTCCTTTTGGTTCTCTTTAGATGCTACATGTTAAGACGTACACGCCAGAACAATTCTTTTCGAGATACAACGTGTAGTTTTGGAGATACAAGCTAATTTTGTACTATGCGTTATTTCTTCTCGTAAAGAGTTTCCAATGCGTACGTATATGTCTTTACTCTGCAAAACTGTATTTCCTTATGAAGTGGTATTCTTACATATCCTTTCGAGAGAAAACTGTCCTGTGCCTTCTCTTTTGAGGCTACACACTTAGACATACACGCAACATGAAAGCTTTTCGACTTAAAACGTGTTGTTTAGGAAAAACAAGATAATTTCGCACGATGCGGGATTTCCTTAAAACGTGATTTTCTGAAAAATTTTGACGAAAGAAAATTCTCCTTTTGGTTCTCTTTAGATGCTACATGTTAAGACGTACACGCCACAACAATTCTTTTCGAGATACAACGTGTAGTTTTGGAGATACAAGCTAATTTTGTACAATGCGTTATTTCTTCTCGTAAAGAGTTTCCAATGCGTACGTATATGTCTTTACTCTGCAAAACTGTATTTCCTTATGAAGTGGTATTCTTACATATCCTTTCGAGAGAAAACTGTCCTGTGCCTTCTCTTTTGAGGCTACACACTTAGACATACACGCAACATGAAAGCTTTTCGACTTACAACGTGTTGTTTAGGAAAAACAAGATAATTTCGCACGATGCGGGATTTCCTTAAAACGTGATTTTCTGAAAAATTTTGACGAAAGAAAATTCTCCTTTTGGTTCTCTTTAGATGCTACATGTTAAGACGTACACGCCACAACAATTCTTTTCGAGATACAACGTGTAGTTTTGGAGATAGAAGCTAATTTTTTACTATGCGTTATTTCTTCTCGTAAAGAGTTTCCAATGCGTACGTATATGTCTTTACTCTGCAAAACTGTATTTCCTTATGAAGTGGTATTCTTACATATCCTTTCGAGAGAAAACTGTCCTGTGCCTTCTCTTTTGAGGCTACACACTTAGACATACACGCAACATGAAAGCTTTTCGACTTACAACGTGTTGTTTAGGAAAAACAAGATAATTTCGCACGATGCGGGATTTCCTTAAAACGTGATTTTCTGAAAAATTTTGACGAAAGAAAATTCTCCTTTTGGTTCTCTTTAGATGCTACATGTTAAGACGTACACGCCACAACAATTCTTTTCGAGATACAACGTGTAGTTTTGGAGATAGAAGCTAATTTTGTACTATGCGTTATTTCTTCTCGTAAAGAGTTTCCAATGCGTACGTATATGTCTTTACTCTGCAAAACTGTATTTCCTTATGAAGTGGTATTCTTACATATCCTTTCGAGAGAAAACTGTCCTGTGCCTTCTCTTTTGAGGCTACACACTTAGACATACACGCAACATGAAAGCTTTTCGACTTACAACGTGTTGTTTAGGAAAAACAAGATAATTTCGCACGATGCGGGATTTCCTTAAAACGTGATTTTCTGAAAAATTTTGACGAAAGAAAATTCTCCTTTTGGTTCTCTTTAGATGCTACATGTTAAGACGTACACGCCACAACAATTCTTTTCGAGATACAACGTGTAGTTTTGGAGATACAAGCTAATTTTGTACGATGCGTTATTTCTTCTCGTAAAGAGTTTCCAATGCGTACGTATATGTCTTTACTCTGCAAAACTGTATTTCCTTATGAAGTGGTATTCTTACATATCCTTTCGAGAGAAAACTGTCCTGTGCCTTCTCTTTTGAGGCTACACACTTAGACATACACGCAACATGAAAGCTTTTCGACTTACAACGTGTTGTTTAGGAAAAACAAGATAATTTCGCACGATGCGGGATTTCCTTAAAACGTGATTTTCTGAAAAATTTTGACGAAAGAAAATTCTCCTTTTGGTTCTCTTTAGATGCTACATGTTAAGACGTACACGCCACAACAATTCTTTTCGAGATACAACGTGTAGTTTTGGAGATACAAGCTAATTTTGTACGATGCGTTATTTCTTCTCGTAAAGAGTTTCCAATGCGTACGTATATGTCTTTACTCTGCAAAACTGTATTTCCTTATGAAGTGGTATTCTTACATATCCTTTCGAGAGAAAACTGTCCTGTGCCTTCTCTTTTGAGGCTACACACTTAGACATACACGCAACATGAAAGCTTTTCGACTTACAACGTGTTGTTTAGGAAAAACAAGATAATTTCGCACGATGCGGGATTTCCTTAAAACGTGATTTTCTGAAAAATTTTGACGAAAGAAAATTCTCCTTTTGGTTCTCTTTAGATGCTACATGTTAAGACGTACACGCCACAACAATTCTTTTCGAGATACAACGTGTAGTTTTGGAGATACAAGCTAATTTTGTACGATGCGTTATTTCTTCTCGTAAAGAGTTTCCAATGCGTACGTATATGTCTTTACTCTGCAAAACTGTATTTCCTTATGAAGTGGTATTCTTACATATCCTTTCGAGAGAAAACTGTCCTGTGCCTTCTCTTTTGAGGCTACACACTTAGACATACACGCAACATGAAAGCTTTTCGACTTACAACGTGTTGTTTAGGAAAAACAAGATAATTTCGCACGATGCGGGATTTCCTTAAAACGTGATTTTGTGAAAAATTTTGACGAAAGAAAATTCTCCTTTTGGTTCTCTTTAGATGCTACATGTTAAGACGTACACCCCACAACAATTCTTTTCGAGATACAACGTGTAGTTTTGGAGATACAAGCTAATTTTGTACGATGCGTTATTTCTTCTCGTAAAGAGTTTCCAATGCGTACGTATATGTCTTTACTCTGCAAAACTGTATTTCCTTATGAAGTGGTATTCTTACATATCCTTTCGAGAGAAAACTGTCCTGTGCCTTCTCTTTTGAGGCTACACACTTAGACATACACGCAACATGAAAGCTTTTCGACTTACAACGTGTTGTTTAGGAAAAACAAGATAATTTCGCACGATGCGGGATTTCCTTAAAACGTGATTTTCTGAAAAATTTTGACGAAAGAAAATTCTCCTTTTGGTTCTCTTTAGATGCTACATGTTAAGACGTACACGCCACAACAATTCTTTTCGAGATACAACGTGTAGTTTTGGAGATACAAGCTAATTTTGTACTATGCGTTATTTCTTCTCGTAAAGAGTTTCCAATGCGTACGTATATGTCTTTACTCTGCAAAACTGTATTTCCTTATGAAGTGGTATTCTTACATATCCTTTCGAGAGAAAACTGTCCTGTGCCTTCTCTTTTGAGGCTACACACTTAGACATACACGCAACATGAAAGCTTTTCGACTTACAACGTGTTGTTTAGGAAAAACAAGATAATTTCGCACGATGCGGGATTTCCTTAAAACGTGATTTTCTGAAAAATTTTGACGAAAGAAAATTCTCCTTTTGGTTCTCTTTAGATGCTACATGTTAAGACGTACACGCCACAACAATTCTTTTCGAGATACAACGTGTAGTTTTGGAGATACAAGCTAATTTTGTACGATGCGTTATTTCTTCTCGTAAAGAGTTTCCAATGCGTACGTATATGTCTTTACTCTGCAAAACTGTATTTCCTTATGAAGTGGTATTCTTACATATCCTTTCGAGAGAAAACTGTCCTGTGCCTTCTCTTTTGAGGCTACACACTTAGACATACACGCAACATGAAAGCTTTTCGACTTACAACGTGTTGTTTAGGAAAAACAAGATAATTTTGCACGATGCGGGATTTCCTTAAAACGTGATTTTCTGAAAAATTTTGACGAAAGAAAATTCTCCTTTTGGTTCTCTTTAGATGCTACATGTTAAGACGTACACGCCACAACAATTCTTTTCGAGATACAACGTGTAGTTTTGGAGATACAAGCTAATTTTGTACGATGCGTTATTTCTTCTCGTAAAGAGTTTCCAATGCGTACGTATATGTCTTTACTCTGCAAAACTGTATTTCCTTATGAAGTGGTATTCTTACATATCCTTTCGAGAGAAAACTGTCCTGTGCCTTCTCTTTTGAGGCTACACACTTAGACATACACGCAACATGAAAGCTTTTCGACTTACAACGTGTTGTTTAGGAAAAACAAGATCCCGCACGATGCGGGATTTCCTTAAAACGTGATTTTCTGAAAAATTTTGACGAAAGAAAATTCTCCTTTTGGTTCTCTTTAGATGCTACATGTTAAGACGTACACGCCACAACAATTCTCTCGAGATACAACGTGTAGTTTTGGAGATACAAGCTAATTTTGTCCTATGCGTTATTTCTTCTCGTAAAGTTTCCAATGCGTACGTATATGTCTTTACTCTGCAAAACTGTATTTCCTTATGAAGTGGTATTCTTACATATCCTTTCGAGAGAAAACTGTCCTGTGCCTTCTCTTTTGAGGCTACACACTTAGACATACACGCAACATGAAAGCTTTTCGACTTACAACGTGTTGTTTAGGAAAAACAAGATAATTTCGCACGATGCGGGATTTCCTTAAAACGTGATTTTCTGAAAAATTTTGACGAAAGAAAATTCTCCTTTTGGTTCTCTTTAGATGCTACATGTTAAGACGTACACGCCACAACAATTCTTTTCGAGATACAACGTGTAGTTTTGGAGATACAAGCTAATTTTGTACGATGCGTTATTTCTTCTCGTAAAGAGTTTCCAATGCGTACGTATATGTCTTTACTCTGCAAAACTGTATTTCCTTATGAAGTGGTATTCTTACATATCCTTTCGAGAGAAAACTGTCCTGTGCCTTCTCTTTTGAGGCTACACACTTAGACATACACGCAACATGAAAGCTTTTCGACTTACAACGTGTTGTTTAGGAAAAACAAGATAATTTCGCACGATGCGGGATTTCCTTAAAACGTGATTTTCTGAAAAATTTTGACGAAAGAAAATTCTCCTTTTGGTTCTCTTTAGATGCTACATGTTAAGACGTACACGCCACAACAATTCTTTTCGAGATACAACGTGTAGTTTTGGAGATACAAGCTAATTTTGTACGATGCGTTATTTCTTCTCGTAAAGAGTTTCCAATGCGTACGTATATGTCTTTACTCTGCAAAACTGTATTTCCTTATGAAGTGGTATTCTTACATATCCTTTCGAGAGAAAACTGTCCTGTGCCTTCTCTTTTGAGGCTACACACTTAGACATACACGCAACATGAAAGCTTTTCGACTTACAATGTGTTGTTTAGGAAAAACAAGATAATTTCGCACGATGCGGGATTTCCTTAAAACGTGATTTTCTGAAAAATTTTGACGAAAGAAAATTCTCCTTTTGGTTCTCTTTAGATGCTACATGTTAAGACGTACACGCCACAACAATTCTTTTCGAGATACAACGTGTAGTTTTGGAGATACAAGCTAATTTTGTACGATGCGTTATTTCTTCTCGTAAAGAGTTTCCAATGCGTACGTATATGTCTTTACTCTGCAAAACTGTATTTCCTTATGAAGTGGTATTCTTACATATCCTTTCGAGAGAAAACTGTCCTGTGCCTTCTCTTTTGAGGCTACACACTTAGACATACACGCAACATGAAAGCTTTTCGACTTACAACGTGTTGTTTAGGAAAAACAAGATAATTTCGCACGATGCGGGATTTCCTTAAAACGTGATTTTCTGAAAAATTTTGACGAAAGAAAATTCTCCTTTTGGTTCTCTTTAGATGCTACATGTTAAGACGTACACGCCACAACAATTCTTTTCGAGATACAACGTGTAGTTTTGGAGATACAAGCTAATTTTGTACGATGCGTTATTTCTTCTCGTAAAGAGTTTCCAATGCGTACGTATATGTCTTTACTCTGCAAAACTGTATTTCCTTATGAAGTGGTATTCTTACATATCCTTTCGAGAGAAAACTGTCCTGTGCCTTCTCTTTTGAGGCTACACACTTAGACATACACGCAACATGAAAGCTTTTCGACTTACAACGTGTTGTTTAGGAAAAACAAGATAATTTCGCACGATGCGGGATTTCCTTAAAACGTGATTTTCTGAAAAATTTTGACGAAAGAAAATTCTCCTTTTGGTTCTCTTTAGATGCTACATGTTAAGACGTACACGCCACAACAATTCTTTTCGAGATACAACGTGTAGTTTTGGAGATACAAGCTAATTTTGTACTATGCGTTATTTCTTCTCGTAAAGAGTTTCCAATGCGTACGTATATGTCTTTACTCTGCAAAACTGTATTTCCTTATGAAGTGGTATTCTTACATATCCTTTCGAGAGAAAACTGTCCTGTGCCTTCTCTTTTGAGGCTACACACTTAGACATACACGCAACATGAAAGCTTTTCGACTTACAACGTGTTGTTTAGGAAAAACAAGATAATTTCGCACGATGCGGGATTTCCTTAAAACGTGATTTTCTGAAAAATTTTGACGAAAGAAAATTCTCCTTTTGGTTCTCTTTAGATGCTACATGTTAAGACGTACACGCCACAACAATTCTTTTCGAGATACAACGTGTAGTTTTGGAGATACAAGCTAATTTTGTACGATGCGTTATTTCTTCTCGTAAAGAGTTTCCAATGCGTACGTATATGTCTTTACTCTGCAAAACTGTATTTCCTTATGAAGTGGTATTCTTACATATCCTTTCGAGAGAAAACTGTCCTGTGCCTTCTCTTTTGAGGCTACACACTTAGACATACACGCAACATGAAAGCTTTTCGACTTACAACGTGTTGTTTAGGAAAAACAAGATAATTTTGCACGATGCGGGATTTCCTTAAAACGTGATTTTCTGAAAAATTTTGACGAAAGAAAATTCTCCTTTTGGTTCTCTTTAGATGCTACATGTTAAGACGTACACGCCACAACAATTCTTTTCGAGATACAACGTGTAGTTTTGGAGATACAAGCTAATTTTGTACGATGCGTTATTTCTTCTCGTAAAGAGTTTCCAATGCGTACGTATATGTCTTTACTCTGCAAAACTGTATTTCCTTATGAAGTGGTATTCTTACATATCCTTTCGAGAGAAAACTGTCCTGTGCCTTCTCTTTTGAGGCTACACACTTAGACATACACGCAACATGAAAGCTTTTCGACTTACAACGTGTTGTTTAGGAAAAACAAGATCCCGCACGATGCGGGATTTCCTTAAAACGTGATTTTCTGAAAAATTTTGACGAAAGAAAATTCTCCTTTTGGTTCTCTTTAGATGCTACATGTTAAGACGTACACGCCACAACAATTCTCTCGAGATACAACGTGTAGTTTTGGAGATACAAGCTAATTTTGTCCTATGCGTTATTTCTTCTCGTAAAGAGTTTCCAATGCGTACGTATATGTCTTTACTCTGCAAAACTGTATTTCCTTATGAAGTGGTATTCTTACATATCCTTTCGAGAGAAAACTGTCCTGTGCCTTCTCTTTTGAGGCTACACACTTAGACATACACGCAACATGAAAGCTTTTCGACTTACAACGTGTTGTTTAGGAAAAACAAGATAATTTCGCACGATGCGGGATTTCCTTAAAACGTGATTTTCTGAAAAATTTTGACGAAAGAAAATTCTCCTTTTGGTTCTCTTTAGATGCTACATGTTAAGACGTACACGCCACAACAATTCTTTTCGAGATACAACGTGTAGTTTTGGAGATACAAGCTAATTTTGTACGATGCGTTATTTCTTCTCGTAAAGAGTTTCCAATGCGTACGTATATGTCTTTACTCTGCAAAACTGTATTTCCTTATGAAGTGGTATTCTTACATATCCTTTCGAGAGAAAACTGTCCTGTGCCTTCTCTTTTGAGGCTACACACTTAGACATACACGCAACATGAAAGCTTTTCGACTTACAACGTGTTGTTTAGGAAAAACAAGATAATTTCGCACGATGCGGGATTTCCTTAAAACGTGATTTTCTGAAAAATTTTGACGAAAGAAAATTCTCCTTTTGGTTCTCTTTAGATGCTACATGTTAAGACGTACACGCCACAACAATTCTTTTCGAGATACAACGTGTAGTTTTGGAGATACAAGCTAATTTTGTACGATGCGTTATTTCTTCTCGTAAAGAGTTTCCAATGCGTACGTATATGTCTTTACTCTGCAAAACTGTATTTCCTTATGAAGTGGTATTCTTACATATCCTTTCGAGAGAAAACTGTCCTGTGCCTTCTCTTTTGAGGCTACACACTTAGACATACACGCAACATGAAAGCTTTTCGACTTACAACGTGTTGTTTAGGAAAAACAAGATAATTTCGCACGATGCGGGATTTCCTTAAAACGTGATTTTCTGAAAAATTTTGACGAAAGAAAATTCTCCTTTTGGTTCTCTTTAGATGCTACATGTTAAGACGTACACGCCACAACAATTCTTTTCGAGATACAACGTGTAGTTTTGGAGATACAAGCTAATTTTGTACGATGCGTTATTTCTTCTCGTAAAGAGTTTCCAATGCGTACGTATATGTCTTTACTCTGCAAAACTGTATTTCCTTATGAAGTGGTATTCTTACATATCCTTTCGAGAGAAAACTGTCCTGTGCCTTCTCTTTTGAGGCTACACACTTAGACATACACGCAACATGAAAGCTTTTCGACTTACAACGTGTTGTTTAGGAAAAACAAGATAATTTCGCACGATGCGGGATTTCCTTAAAACGTGATTTTCTGAAAAATTTTGACGAAAGAAAATTCTCCTTTTGGTTCTCTTTAGATGCTACATGTTAAGACGTACACGCCACAACAATTCTTTTCGAGATACAACGTGTAGTTTTGGAGATACAAGCTAATTTTGTACGATGCGTTATTTCTTCTCGTAAAGAGTTTCCAATGCGTACGTATATGTCTTTACTCTGCAAAACTGTATTTCCTTATGAAGTGGTATTCTTACATATCCTTTCGAGAGAAAACTGTCCTGTGCCTTCTCTTTTGAGGCTACACACTTAGACATACACGCAACATGAAAGCTTTTCGACTTACAACGTGTTGTTTAGGAAAAACAAGATAATTTCGCACGATGCGGGATTTCCTTAAAACGTGATTTTCTGAAAAATTTTGACGAAAGAAAATTCTCCTTTTGGTTCTCTTTAGATGCTACATGTTAAGACGTACACGCCACAACAATTCTTTTCGAGATACAACGTGTAGTTTTGGAGATACAAGCTAATTTTGTACTATGCGTTATTTCTTCTCGTAAAGAGTTTCCAATGCGTACGTATATGTCTTTACTCTGCAAAACTGTATTTCCTTATGAAGTGGTATTCTTACATATCCTTTCGAGAGAAAACTGTCCTGTGCCTTCTCTTTTGAGGCTACACACTTAGACATACACGCAACATGAAAGCTTTTCGACTTACAACGTGTTGTTTAGGAAAAACAAGATAATTTCGCACGATGCGGGATTTCCTTAAAACGTGATTTTCTGAAAAATTTTGACGAAAGAAAATTCTCCTTTTGGTTCTCTTTAGATGCTACATGTTAAGACGTACACGCCACAACAATTCTTTTCGAGATACAACGTGTAGTTTTGGAGATACAAGCTAATTTTGTACGATGCGTTATTTCTTCTCGTAAAGAGTTTCCAATGCGTACGTATATGTCTTTACTCTGCAAAACTGTATTTCCTTATGAAGTGGTATTCTTACATATCCTTTCGAGAGAAAACTGTCCTGTGCCTTCTCTTTTGAGGCTACACACTTAGACATACACGCAACATGAAAGCTTTTCGACTTACAACGTGTTGTTTAGGAAAAACAAGATAATTTTGCACGATGCGGGATTTCCTTAAAACGTGATTTTCTGAAAAATTTTGACGAAAGAAAATTCTCCTTTTGGTTCTCTTTAGATGCTACATGTTAAGACGTACACGCCACAACAATTCTTTTCGAGATACAACGTGTAGTTTTGGAGATACAAGCTAATTTTGTACGATGCGTTATTTCTTCTCGTAAAGAGTTTCCAATGCGTACGTATATGTCTTTACTCTGCAAAACTGTATTTCCTTATGAAGTGGTATTCTTACATATCCTTTCGAGAGAAAACTGTCCTGTGCCTTCTCTTTTGAGGCTACACACTTAGACATACACGCAACATGAAAGCTTTTCGACTTACAACGTGTTGTTTAGGAAAAACAAGATCCCGCACGATGCGGGATTTCCTTAAAACGTGATTTTCTGAAAAATTTTGACGAAAGAAAATTCTCCTTTTGGTTCTCTTTAGATGCTACATGTTAAGACGTACACGCCACAACAATTCTCTCGAGATACAACGTGTAGTTTTGGAGATACAAGCTAATTTTGTCCTATGCGTTATTTCTTCTCGTAAAGAGTTTCCAATGCGTACGTATATGTCTTTACTCTGCAAAACTGTATTTCCTTATGAAGTGGTATTCTTACATATCCTTTCGAGAGAAAACTGTCCTGTGCCTTCTCTTTTGAGGCTACACACTTAGACATACACGCAACATGAAAGCTTTTCGACTTACAACGTGTTGTTTAGGAAAAACAAGATAATTTCGCACGATGCGGGATTTCCTTAAAACGTGATTTTCTGAAAAATTTTGACGAAAGAAAATTCTCCTTTTGGTTCTCTTTAGATGCTACATGTTAAGACGTACACGCCACAACAATTCTTTTCGAGATACAACGTGTAGTTTTGGAGATACAAGCTAATTTTGTACGATGCGTTATTTCTTCTCGTAAAGAGTTTCCAATGCGTACGTATATGTCTTTACTCTGCAAAACTGTATTTCCTTATGAAGTGGTATTCTTACATATCCTTTCGAGAGAAAACTGTCCTGTGCCTTCTCTTTTGAGGCTACACACTTAGACATACACGCAACATGAAAGCTTTTCGACTTACAACGTGTTGTTTAGGAAAAACAAGATAATTTCGCACGATGCGGGATTTCCTTAAAACGTGATTTTCTGAAAAATTTTGACGAAAGAAAATTCTCCTTTTGGTTCTCTTTAGATGCTACATGTTAAGACGTACACGCCACAACAATTCTTTTCGAGATACAACGTGTAGTTTTGGAGATACAAGCTAATTTTGTACGATGCGTTATTTCTTCTCGTAAAGAGTTTCCAATGCGTACGTATATGTCTTTACTCTGCAAAACTGTATTTCCTTATGAAGTGGTATTCTTACATATCCTTTCGAGAGAAAACTGTCCTGTGCCTTCTCTTTTGAGGCTACACACTTAGACATACACGCAACATGAAAGCTTTTCGACTTACAATGTGTTGTTTAGGAAAAACAAGATAATTTCGCACGATGCGGGATTTCCTTAAAACGTGATTTTCTGAAAAATTTTGACGAAAGAAAATTCTCCTTTTGGTTCTCTTTAGATGCTACATGTTAAGACGTACACGCCACAACAATTCTTTTCGAGATACAACGTGTAGTTTTGGAGATACAAGCTAATTTTGTACGATGCGTTATTTCTTCTCGTAAAGAGTTTCCAATGCGTACGTATATGTCTTTACTCTGCAAAACTGTATTTCCTTATGAAGTGGTATTCTTACATATCCTTTCGAGAGAAAACTGTCCTGTGCCTTCTCTTTTGAGGCTACACACTTAGACATACACGCAACATGAAAGCTTTTCGACTTACAACGTGTTGTTTAGGAAAAACAAGATAATTTCGCACGATGCGGGATTTCCTTAAAACGTGATTTTCTGAAAAATTTTGAAGAAAGAAAATTCTCCTTTTGGTTCTCTTTAGATGCTACATGTTAAGACGTACACGCCACAACAATTCTTTTCGAGATACAACGTGTAGTTTTGGAGATACAAGCTAATTTTGTACGATGCGTTATTTCTTCTCGTAAAGAGTTTCCAATGCGTACGTATATGTCTTTACTCTGCAAAACTGTATTTCCTTATGAAGTGGTATTCTTACATATCCTTTCGAGAGAAAACTGTCCTGTGCCTTCTCTTTTGAGGCTACACACTTAGACATACACGCAACATGAAAGCTTTTCGACTTACAACGTGTTGTTTAGGAAAAACAAGATAATTTCGCACGATGCGGGATTTCCTTAAAACGTGATTTTCTGAAAAATTTTGACGAAAGAAAATTCTCCTTTTGGTTCTCTTTAGATGCTACATGTTAAGACGTACACGCCACAACAATTCTTTTCGAGATACAACGTGTAGTTTTGGAGATACAAGCTAATTTTGTACGATGCGTTATTTCTTCTCGTAAAGAGTTTCCAATGCGTACGTATATGTCTTTACTCTGCAAAACTGTATTTCCTTATGAAGTGGTATTCTTACATATCCTTTCGAGAGAAAACTGTCCTGTGCCTTCTCTTTTGAGGCTACACACTTAGACATACACGCAACATGAAAGCTTTTCGACTTACAACGTGTTGTTTAGGAAAAACAAGATAATTTCGCACGATGCGGGATTTCCTTAAAACGTGATTTTCTGAAAAATTTTGACGAAAGAAAATTCTCCTTTTGGTTCTCTTTAGATGCTACATGTTAAGACGTACACGCCACAACAATTCTTTTCGAGATACAACGTGTAGTTTTGGAGATACAAGCTAATTTTGTACGATGCGTTATTTCTTCTCGTAAAGAGTTTCCAATGCGTACGTATATGTCTTTACTCTGCAAAACTGTATTTCCTTATGAAGTGGTATTCTTACATATCCTTTCGAGAGAAAACTGTCCTGTGCCTTCTCTTTTGAGGCTACACACTTAGACATACACGCAACATGAAAGCTTTTCGACTTACAATGTGTTGTTTAGGAAAAACAAGATAATTTCGCACGATGCGGGATTTCCTTAAAACGTGATTTTCTGAAAAATTTTGACGAAAGAAAATTCTCCTTTTGGTTCTCTTTAGATGCTACATGTTAAGACGTACACGCCACAACAATTCTTTTCGAGATACAACGTGTAGTTTTGGAGATACAAGCTAATTTTGTACGATGCGTTATTTCTTCTCGTAAAGAGTTTCCAATGCGTACGTATATGTCTTTACTCTGCAAAACTGTATTTCCTTATGAAGTGGTATTCTTACATATCCTTTCGAGAGAAAACTGTCCTGTGCCTTCTCTTTTGAGGCTACACACTTAGACATACACGCAACATGAAAGCTTTTCGACTTACAACGTGTTGTTTAGGAAAAACAAGATAATTTCGCACGATGCGGGATTTCCTTAAAACGTGATTTTCTGAAAAATTTTGACGAAAGAAAATTCTCCTTTTGGTTCTCTTTAGATGCTACATGTTAAGACGTACACGCCACAACAATTCTTTTCGAGATACAACGTGTAGTTTTGGAGATACAAGCTAATTTTGTACGATGCGTTATTTCTTCTCGTAAAGAGTTTCCAATGCGTACGTATATGTCTTTACTCTGCAAAACTGTATTTCCTTATGAAGTGGTATTCTTACATATCCTTTCGAGAGAAAACTGTCCTGTGCCTTCTCTTTTGAGGCTACACACTTAGACATACACGCAACATGAAAGCTTTTCGACTTACAATGTGTTGTTTAGGAAAAACAAGATAATTTCGCACGATGCGGGATTTCCTTAAAACGTGATTTTCTGAAAAATTTTGACGAAAGAAAATTCTCCTTTTGGTTCTCTTTAGATGCTACATGTTAAGACGTACACGCCACAACAATTCTTTTCGAGATACAACGTGTAGTTTTGGAGATACAAGCTAATTTTGTACGATGCGTTATTTCTTCTCGTAAAGAGTTTCCAATGCGTACGTATATGTCTTTACTCTGCAAAACTGTATTTCCTTATGAAGTGGTATTCTTACATATCCTTTCGAGAGAAAACTGTCCTGTGCCTTCTCTTTTGAGGCTACACACTTAGACATACACGCAACATGAAAGCTTTTCGACTTACAACGTGTTGTTTAGGAAAAACAAGATAATTTCGCACGATGCGGGATTTCCTTAAAACGTGATTTTCTGAAAAATTTTGACGAAAGAAAATTCTCCTTTTGGTTCTCTTTAGATGCTACATGTTAAGACGTACACGCCACAACAATTCTTTTCGAGATACAACGTGTAGTTTTGGAGATACAAGCTAATTTTGTACGATGCGTTATTTCTTCTCGTAAAGAGTTTCCAATGCGTACGTATATGTCTTTACTCTGCAAAACTGTATTTCCTTATGAAGTGGTATTCTTACATATCCTTTCGAGAGAAAACTGTCCTGTGCCTTCTCTTTTGAGGCTACACACTTAGACATACACGCAACATGAAAGCTTTTCGACTTACAACGTGTTGTTTAGGAAAAACAAGATAATTTCGCACGATGCGGGATTTCCTTAAAACGTGATTTTCTGAAAAATTTTGACGAAAGAAAATTCTCCTTTTGGTTCTCTTTAGATGCTACATGTTAAGACGTACACGCCACAACAATTCTTTTCGAGATACAACTTGTAGTTTTGGAGATACAAGCTAATTTTGTACGATGCGTTATTTCTTCTCGTAAAGAGTTTCCAATGCGTACGTATATGTCTTTACTCTGCAAAACTGTATTTCCTTATGAAGTGGTATTCTTACATATCCTTTCGAGAGAAAACTGTCCTGTGCCTTCTCTTTTGAGGCTACACACTTAGACATACACGCAACATGAAAGCTTTTCGACTTACAACGTGTTGTTTAGGAAAAACAAGATAATTTCGCACGATGCGGGATTTCCTTAAAACGTGATTTTCTGAAAAATTTTGACGAAAGAAAATTCTCCTTTTGGTTCTCTTTAGATGCTACATGTTAAGACGTACACGCCACAACAATTCTTTTCGAGATACAACGTGTAGTTTTGGAGATACAAGCTAATTTTGTACGATGCGTTATTTCTTCTCGTAAAGAGTCTCCAATGCGTTCGTATATGTCTTTACTCTGCAAAACTGTATTTCCTTATGAAGTGGTATTCTTACATATCCTTTCGAGAGAAAACTGTCCTGTGCCTTCTCTTTTGAGGCTACACACGTAGACATACACGCAACATGTAAGCTTTTCGACTTACAACGTGTTGTTTAGGAAAAACAAGATAATTTCGCACGATGCGGGATTTCCTTAAAACGTGATTTTCTGAAAAATTTTGACGAAAGAAAATTCTCCTTTTGGTTCTCTTTAGATGCTACATGTTAAGACGTACACGCCACAACAATTCTTTTCGAGATACAACGTGTAGTTTTGGAGATACAAGCTAATTTTGTACTATGCGTTATTTCTTCTCGTAAAGAGTTTCCAATGCGTACGTATATGTCTTTACTCTGCAAAACTGTATTTCCTTATGAAGTGGTATTCTTTCATATCCTTTCGAGAGAAAACTGTCCTGTGCCTTCTCTTTTGAGGCTACACACTTAGACATACACGCAACATGAAAGCTTTTCGACTTACAACGTGTTGTTTAGGAAAAACAAGATAATTTCGCACGATGCGGGATTTCCTTAAAACGTGATTTTCTGAAAAATTTTGACGAAAGAAAATTCTCCTTTTGGTTCTCTTTAGATGCTACATGTTAAGACGTACACGCCACAACAATTCTTTTCGAGATACAACGTGTAGTTTTGGAGATACAAGCTAATTTTGTACTATGCGTTATTTCTTCTCGTAAAGAGTTTCCAATGCGTACGTATATGTCTTTACTCTGCAAAACTGTATTTCCTTATGAAGTGGTATTCTTACATATCCTTTCGAGAGAAAACTGTCCTGTGCCTTCTCTTTTGAGGCTACACACTTAGACATACACGCAACATGAAAGCTTTTCGACTGACAACGTGTTGTTTAGGAAAAACAAGATAATTTCGCACGATGCGGGATTTCCTTAAAACGTGATTTTCTGAAAAATTTTGACGAAAGAAAATTCTCCTTTTGGTTCTCTTTAGATGCTACATGTTAAGACGTACACGCCACAACAATTCTTTTCGAGATACAACGTGTAGTTTTGGAGATACAAGCTAATTTTGTACGATGCGTTATTTCTTCTCGTAAAGAGTTTCCAATGCGTACGTATATGTCTTTACTCTGCAAAACTGTATTTCCTTATGAAGTGGTATTCTTACATATCCTTTCGAGAGAAAACTGTCCTGTGCCTTCTCTTTTGAGGCTACACACTTAGACATACACGCAACATGAAAGCTTTTCGACTTACAACGTGTTGTTTAGGAAAAACAAGATAATTTCGCACGATGCGGGATTTCCTTAAAACGTGATTTTCTGAAAAATTTTGACGAAAGAAAATTCTCCTTTTGGTTCTCTTTAGATGCTACATGTTAAGACGTACACGCCACAACAATTCTTTTCGAGATACAACGTGTAGTTTTGGAGATACAAGCTAATTTTGTACTATGCGTCATTTCTTCTCGTAAAGAGTTTCCAATGCGTACGTATATGTCTTTACTCTGCAAAACTGTATTTCCTTATGAAGTGGTATTCTTACATATCCTTTCGAGAGAAAACTGTCCTGTGCCTTCTCTTTTGAGGCTACACACGTAGACATACACGCAACATGAAAGCTTTTCGACTTACAACGTGTTGTTTAGGAAAAACAAGATAATTTCGCACGATGCGGGATTTCCTTAAAACGTGATTTTCTGAAAAATTTTGACGAAAGAAAATTCTCCTTTTGGTTCTCTTTAGATGCTACATGTTAAGACGTACACGCCACAACAATTCTTTTCGAGATACAACGTGTAGTTTTGGAGATACAAGCTAATTTTGTACTCTGCGTTATTTCTTCTCGTAAAGAGTTTCCAATGCGTACGTATATGTCTTTACTCTGCAAAACTGTATTTCCTTATGAAGTGGTATTCTTACATATCCTTTCGAGAGAAAACTGTCCTGTGCCTTCTCTTTTGAGGCTACACACTTAGACATACACGCAACATGAAAGCTTTTCGACTTACAACGTGTTGTTTAGGAAAAACAAGATAATTTCGCACGATGCGGGATTTCCTTAAAACGTGATTTTCTGAAAAATTTTGACGAAAGAAAATTCTCCTTTTGGTTCTCTTTAGATGCTACATGTTAAGACGTACACGCCACAACAATTCTTTTCGAGATACAACGTGTAGTTTTGGAGATACAAGCTAATTTTGTACTATGCGTTATTTCTTCTCGTAAAGAGTTTCCAATGCGTACGTATATGTCTTTACTCTGCAAAACTGTATTTCCTTATGAAGTGGTATTCTTATATATCCTTTCGAGAGAAAACTGTCCTGTGCCTTCTCTTTTGAGGCTACACACTTAGACATACACGCAACATGAAAGCTTTTCGACTTACAACGTGTTGTTTAGGAAAAACAAGATAATTTCGCACGATGCGGGATTTCCTTAAAACGTGATTTTCTGAAAAATTTTGACGAAAGAAAATTCTCCTTTTGGTTCTCTTTAGATGCTACATGTTAAGACGTACACGCCACAACAATTCTTTTCGAGATACAACGTGTAGTTTTGGAGATACAAGCTAATTTTGTACTATGCGTTATTTCTTCTCGTAAAGAGTTTCCAATGCGTACGTATATGTCTTTACTCTGCAAAACTGTATTTCCTTATGAAGTGGTATTCTTACATATCCTTTCGAGAGAAAACTGTCCTGTGCCTTCTCTTTTGAGGCTACACACTTAGACATACACGCAACATGAAAGCTTTTCGACTTACAACGTGTTGTTTAGGAAAAACAAGATAATTTCGCACGATGCGGGATTTCCTTAAAACGTGATTTTCTGAAAAATTTTGACGAAAGAAAATTCTCCTTTTGGTTCTCTTTAGATGCTACATGTTAAGACGTACACGCCACAACAATTCTTTTCGAGATACAACGTGTAGTTTTGGAGATACAAGCTAATTTTGTACGATGCGTTATTTCTTCTCGTAAAGAGTTTCCAATGCGTACGTATATGTCTTTACTCTGCAAAACTGTATTTCCTTATGAAGTGGTATTCTTACATATCCTTTCGAGAGAAAACTGTCCTGTGCCTTCTCTTTTGAGGCTACACACTTAGACATACACGCAACATGAAAGCTTTTCGACTTACAATGTGTTGTTTAGGAAAAACAAGATAATTTCGCACGATGCGGGATTTCCTTAAAACGTGATTTTCTGAAAAATTTTGACGAAAGAAAATTCTCCTTTTGGTTCTCTTTAGATGCTACATGTTAAGACGTACACGCCACAACAATTCTTTTCGAGATACAACGTGTAGTTTTGGAGATACAAGCTAATTTTGTACTATGCGTTATTTCTTCTCGTAAAGAGTTTCCAATGCGTACGTATATGTCTTTACTCTGCAAAACTGTATTTCCTTATGAAGTGGTATTCTTACATATCCTTTCGAGAGAAAACTGTCCTGTGCCTTCTCTTTTGAGGCTACACACTTAGACATACACGCAACATGAAAGCTTTTCGACTTACAACGTGTTGTTTAGGAAAAACAAGATAATTTCGCACGATGCGGGATTTCCTTAAAACGTGATTTTCTGAAAAATTTTGACGAAAGAAAATTCTCCTTTTGGTTCTCTTTAGATGCTACATGTTAAGACGTACACGCCACAACAATTCTTTTCGAGATACAACGTGTAGTTTTGGAGATACAAGCTAATTTTGTACGATGCGTTATTTCTTCTCGTAAAGAGTTTCCAATGCGTACGTATATGTCTTTACTCTGCAAAACTGTATTTCCTTATGAAGTGGTATTCTTACATATCCTTTCGAGAGAAAACTGTCCTGTGCCTTCTCTTTTGAGGCTACACACTTAGACATACACGCAACATGAAAGCTTTTCGACTTACAACGTGTTGTTTAGGAAAAACAAGATAATTTCGCACGATGCGGGATTTCCTTAAAACGTGATTTTCTGAAAAATTTTGACGAAAGAAAATTCTCCTTTTGGTTCTCTTTAGATGCTACATGTTAAGACGTACACGCCACAACAATTCTTTTCGAGATACAACGTGTAGTTTTGGAGATACAAGCTAATTTTGTACTATGCGTCATTTCTTCTCGTAAAGAGTTTCCAATGCGTACGTATATGTCTTTACTCTGCAAAACTGTATTTCCTTATGAAGTGGTATTCTTACATATCCTTTCGAGAGAAAACTGTCCTGTGCCTTCTCTTTTGAGGCTACACACGTAGACATACACGCAACATGAAAGCTTTTCGACTTACAACGTGTTGTTTAGGAAAAACAAGATAATTTCGCACGATGCGGGATTTCCTTAAAACGTGATTTTCTGAAAAATTTTGACGAAAGAAAATTCTCCTTTTGGTTCTCTTTAGATGCTACATGTTAAGACGTACACGCCACAACAATTCTTTTCGAGATACAACGTGTAGTTTTGGAGATACAAGCTAATTTTGTACTCTGCGTTATTTCTTCTCGTAAAGAGTTTCCAATGCGTACGTATATGTCTTTACTCTGCAAAACTGTATTTCCTTATGAAGTGGTATTCTTACATATCCTTTCGAGAGAAAACTGTCCTGTGCCTTCTCTTTTGAGGCTACACACTTAGACATACACGCAACATGAAAGCTTTTCGACTTACAACGTGTTGTTTAGGAAAAACAAGATAATTTCGCACGATGCGGGATTTCCTTAAAACGTGATTTTCTGAAAAATTTTGACGAAAGAAAATTCTCCTTTTGGTTCTCTTTAGATGCTACATGTTAAGACGTACACGCCACAACAATTCTTTTCGAGATACAACGTGTAGTTTTGGAGATACAAGCTAATTTTGTACTATGCGTTATTTCTTCTCGTAAAGAGTTTCCAATGCGTACGTATATGTCTTTACTCTGCAAAACTGTATTTCCTTATGAAGTGGTATTCTTACATATCCTTTCGAGAGAAAACTGTCCTGTGCCTTCTCTTTTGAGGCTACACACTTAGACATACACGCAACATGAAAGCTTTTCGACTTACAACGTGTTGTTTAGGAAAAACAAGATAATTTCGCACGATGCGGGATTTCCTTAAAACGTGATTTTCTGAAAAATTTTGACGAAAGAAAATTCTCCTTTTGGTTCTCTTTAGATGCTACATGTTAAGACGTACACGCCACAACAATTCTTTTCGAGATACAACGTGTAGTTTTGGAGATACAAGCTAATTTTGTACTATGCGTTATTTCTTCTCGTAAAGAGTTTCCAATGCGTACGTATATGTCTTTACTCTGCAAAACTGTATTTCCTTATGAAGTGGTATTCTTACATATCCTTTCGAGAGAAAACTGTCCTGTGCCTTCTCTTTTGAGGCTACACACTTAGACATACACGCAACATGAAAGCTTTTCGACTTACAACGTGTTGTTTAGGAAAAACAAGATAATTTCGCACGATGCGGGATTTCCTTAAAACGTGATTTTCTGAAAAATTTTGACGAAAGAAAATTCTCCTTTTGGTTCTCTTTAGATGCTACATGTTAAGACGTACACGCCACAACAATTCTTTTCGAGATACAACTTGTAGTTTTGGAGATACAAGCTAATTTTGTACGATGCGTTATTTCTTCTCGTAAAGAGTTTCCAATGCGTACGTATATGTCTTTACTCTGCAAAACTGTATTTCCTTATGAAGTGGTATTCTTACATATCCTTTCGAGAGAAAACTGTCCTGTGCCTTCTCTTTTGAGGCTACACACTTAGACATACACGCAACATGAAAGCTTTTCGACTTACAACGTGTTGTTTAGGAAAAACAAGATAATTTCGCACGATGCGGGATTTCCTTAAAACGTGATTTTCTGAAAAATTTTGACGAAAGAAAATTCTCCTTTTGGTTCTCTTTAGATGCTACATGTTAAGACGTACACGCCACAACAATTCTTTTCGAGATACAACGTGTAGTTTTGGAGATACAAGCTAATTTTGTACGATGCGTTATTTCTTCTCGTAAAGAGTCTCCAATGCGTACGTATAAGTCTTTACTCTGCAAAACTGTATTTCCTTATGAAGTGGTATTCTTACATATCCTTTCGAGAGAAAACTGTCCTGTGCCTTCTCTTTTGAGGCTACACACGTAGACATACACGCAACATGAAAGCTTTTCGACTTACAACGTGTTGTTTAGGAAAAACAAGATAATTTCGCACGATGCGGGATTTCCTTAAAACGTGATTTTCTGAAAAATTTTGACGAAAGAAAATTCTCCTTTTGGTTCTCTTTAGATGCTACATGTTAAGACGTACACGCCACAACAATTCTTTTCGAGATACAACGTGTAGTTTTGGAGATACAAGCTAATTTTGTACTATGCGTTATTTCTTCTCGTAAAGAGTTTCCAATGCGTACGTATATGTCTTTACTCTGCAAAACTGTATTTCCTTATGAAGTGGTATTCTTACATATCCTTTCGAGAGAAAACTGTCCTGTGCCTTCTCTTTTGAGGCTACACACTTAGACATACACGCAACATGAAAGCTTTTCGACTTACAACGTGTTGTTTAGGAAAAACAAGATAATTTCGCACGATGCGGGATTTCCTTAAAACGTGATTTTCTGAAAAATTTTGACGAAAGAAAATTCTCCTTTTGGTTCTCTTTAGATGCTACATGTTAAGACGTACACGCCACAACAATTCTTTTCGAGATACAACGTGTAGTTTTGGAGATACAAGCTAATTTTGTACGATGCGTTATTTCTTCTCGTAAAGAGTTTCCAATGCGTACGTATATGTCTTTACTCTGCAAAACTGTATTTCCTTATGAAGTGGTATTCTTACATATCCTTTCGAGAGAAAACTGTCCTGTGCCTTCTCTTTTGAGGCTACACACTTAGACATACACGCAACATGAAAGCTTTTCGACTTACAACGTGTTGTTTAGGAAAAACAAGATAATTTCGCACGATGCGGGATTTCCTTAAAACGTGATTTTCTGAAAAATTTTGACGAAAGAAAATTCTCCTTTTGGTTCTCTTTAGATGCTACATGTTAAGACGTACACGCCACAACAATTCTTTTCGAGATACAACGTGTAGTTTTGGAGATACAAGCTAATTTTGTACTATGCGTCATTTCTTCTCGTAAAGAGTTTCCAATGCGTACGTATATGTCTTTACTCTGCAAAACTGTATTTCCTTATGAAGTGGTATTCTTACATATCCTTTCGAGAGAAAACTGTCCTGTGCCTTCTCTTTTGAGGCTACACACGTAGACATACACGCAACATGAAAGCTTTTCGACTTACAACGTGTTGTTTAGGAAAAACAAGATAATTTCGCACGATGCGGGATTTCCTTAAAACGTGATTTTCTGAAAAATTTTGACGAAAGAAAATTCTCCTTTTGGTTCTCTTTAGATGCTACATGTTAAGACGTACACGCCACAACAATTCTTTTCGAGATACAACGTGTAGTTTTGGAGATACAAGCTAATTTTGTACTCTGCGTTATTTCTTCTCGTAAAGAGTTTCCAATGCGTACGTATATGTCTTTACTCTGCAAAACTGTATTTCCTTATGAAGTGGTATTCTTACATATCCTTTCGAGAGAAAACTGTCCTGTGCCTTCTCTTTTGAGGCTACACACTTAGACATACACGCAACATGAAAGCTTTTCGACTTACAACGTGTTGTTTAGGAAAAACAAGATAATTTCGCACGATGCGGGATTTCCTTAAAACGTGATTTTCTGAAAAATTTTGACGAAAGAAAATTCTCCTTTTGGTTCTCTTTAGATGCTACATGTTAAGACGTACACGCCACAACAATTCTTTTCGAGATACAACGTGTAGTTTTGGAGATACAAGCTAATTTTGTACGATGCGTTATTTCTTCTCGTAAAGAGTTTCCAATGCGTACGTATATGTCTTTACTCTGCAAAACTGTATTTCCTTATGAAGTGGTATTCTTACATATCCTTTCGAGAGAAAACTGTCCTGTGCCTTCTCTTTTGAGGCTACACACTTAGACATACACGCAACATGAAAGCTTTTCGACTTACAACGTGTTGTTTAGGAAAAACAAGATAATTTCGCACGATGCGGGATTTCCTTAAAACGTGATTTTCTGAAAAATTTTGACGAAAGAAAATTCTCCTTTTGGTTCTCTTTAGATGCTACATGTTAAGACGTACACGCCACAACAATTCTTTTCGAGATACAACGTGTAGTTTTGGAGATACAAGCTAATTTTGTACGATGCGTTATTTCTTCTCGTAAAGAGTTTCCAATGCGTACGTATATGTCTTTACTCTGCAAAACTGTATTTCCTTATGAAGTGGTATTCTTACATATCCTTTCGAGAGAAAACTGTCCTGTGCCTTCTCTTTTGAGGCTACACACTTAGACATACACGCAACATGAAAGCTTTTCGACTTACAACGTGTTGTTTAGGAAAAACAAGATAATTTCGCACGATGCGGGATTTCCTTAAAACGTGATTTTCTGAAAAATTTTGACGAAAGAAAATTCTCCTTTTGGTTCTCTTTAGATGCTACATGTTAAGACGTACACGCCACAACAATTCTTTTCGAGATACAACGTGTAGTTTTGGAGATACAAGCTAATTTTGTACTATGCGTCATTTCTTCTCGTAAAGAGTTTCCAATGCGTACGTATATGTCTTTACTCTGCAAAACTGTATTTCCTTATGAAGTGGTATTCTTACATATCCTTTCGAGAGAAAACTGTCCTGTGCCTTCTCTTTTGAGGCTACACACGTAGACATACACGCAACATGAAAGCTTTTCGACTTACAACGTGTTGTTTAGGAAAAACAAGATAATTTCGCACGATGCGGGATTTCCTTAAAACGTGATTTTCTGAAAAATTTTGACGAAAGAAAATTCTCCTTTTGGTTCTCTTTAGATGCTACATGTTAAGACGTACACGCCACAACAATTCTTTTCGAGATACAACGTGTAGTTTTGGAGATACAAGCTAATTTTGTACTATGCGTTATTTCTTCTCGTAAAGAGTTTCCAATGCGTACGTATATGTCTTTACTCTGCAAAACTGTATTTCCTTATGAAGTGGTATTCTTACATATCCTTTCTTGAGAAAACTGTCCTGTGCCTTCTCTTTTGAGGCTACACACTTAGACATACACGCAACATGAAAGCTTTTCGACTTACAACGTGTTGTTTAGGAAAAACAAGATAATTTCGCCCGATGCGGGATTTCCTTAAAACGTGATTTTCTGAAAAATTTTGACGAAAGAAAATTCTCCTTTTGGTTCTCTTTAGATGCTACATGTTAAGACGTACACGCCACAACAATTCTTTTCGAGATACAACGTGTAGTTTTGGAGATACAAGCTAATTTTGTACTATGCGTTATTTCTTCTCGTAAAGAGTTTCCAATGCGTACGTATATGTCTTTACTCTGCAAAACTGTATTTCCTTATGAAGTGGTATTCTTACATATCCTTTCGAGAGAAAACTGTCCTGTGCCTTCTCTTTTGAGGCTACACACTTAGACATACACGCAACATGAAAGCTTTTCGACTTACAACGTGTTGTTTAGGAAAAACAAGATAATTTCGCACGATGCGGGATTTCCTTAAAACGTGATTTTCTGAAAAATTTTGACGAAAGAAAATTCTCCTTTTGGTTCTCTTTAGATGCTACATGTTAAGACGTACACGCCACAACAATTCTTTTCGAGATACAACGTGTAGTTTTGGAGATACAAGCTAATTTTGTACTATGCGTTATTTCTTCTCGTAAAGAGTTTCCAATGCGTACGTATATGTCTTTACTCTGCAAAACTGTATTTCCTTATGAAGTGGTATTCTTACATATCCTTTCGAGAGAAAACTGTCCTGTGCCTTCTCTTTTGAGGCTACACACTTAGACATACACGCAACATGAAAGCTTTTCGACTTACAACGTGTTGTTTAGGAAAAACAAGATAATTTCGCACGATGCGGGATTTCCTTAAAACGTGATTTTCTGAAAAATTTTGACGAAAGAAAATTCTCCTTTTGGTTCTCTTTAGATGCTACATGTTAAGACGTACACGCCACAACAATTCTTTTCGAGATACAACGTGTAGTTTTGGAGATACAAGCTAATTTTGTACGATGCGTTATTTCTTCTCGTAAAGAGTTTCCAATGCGTACGTATATGTCTTTACTCTGCAAAACTGTATTTCCTTATGAAGTGGTATTCTTACATATCCTTTCGAGAGAAAACTGTCCTGTGCCTTCTCTTTTGAGGCTACACACTTAGACATACACGCAACATGAAAGCTTTTCGACTTACAACGTGTTGTTTAGGAAAAACAAGATAATTTCGCACGATGCGGGATTTCCTTAAAACGTGATTTTCTGAAAAATTTTGACGAAAGAAAATTCTCCATTTGGTTCTCTTTAGATGCTACATGTTAAGACGTACACGCCACAACAATTCTTTTCGAGATACAACGTGTAGTTTTGGAGATACATGCTAATTTTGTACTATGCGTTATTTCTTCTCGTAAAGAGTTTCCAATGCGTACGTATATGTCTTTACTCTGCAAAACTGTATTTCCTTATGAAGTGGTATTCTTACATATCCTTTCGAGAGAAAACTGTCCTGTGCCTTCTCTTTTGAGGCTACACACTTAGACATACACGCAACATGAAAGCTTTTCGACTTACAACGTGTTGTTTAGGAAAAACAAGATAATTTCGCACGATGCGGGATTTCCTTAAAACGTGATTTTCTGAAAAATTTTGACGAAAGAAAATTCTCCTTTTGGTTCTCTTTAGATGCTACATGTTAAGACGTACACGCCACAACAATTCTTTTCGAGATACAACGTGTAGTTTTGGAGATACAAGCTAATTTTGTACTATGCGTTATTTCTTCTCGTAAAGAGTTTCCAATGCGTACGTATATGTCTTTACTCTGCAAAACTGTATTTCCTTATGAAGTGGTATTCTTACATATCCTTTCGAGAGAAAACTGTCCTGTGCCTTCTCTTTTGAGGCTACACACTTAGACATACACGCAACATGAAAGCTTTTCGACTTACAACGTGTTGTTTAGGAAAAACAAGATAATTTCGCACGATGCGGGATTTCCTTAAAACGTGATTTTCTGAAAAATTTTGACGAAAGAAAATTCTCCTTTTGGTTCTCTTTAGATGCTACATGTTAAGACGTACACGCCACAACAATTCTTTTCGAGATACAACGTGTAGTTTTGGAGATACAAGCTAATTTTGTACTATGCGTTATTTCTTCTCGTAAAGAGTTTCCAATGCGTACGTATATGTCTTTACTCTGCAAAACTGTATTTCCTTATGAAGTGGTATTCTTACATATCCTTTCGAGAGAAAACTGTCCTGTGCCTTCTCTTTTGAGGCTACACACTTAGACATACACGCAACATGAAAGCTTTTCGACTTACAACGTGTTGTTTAGGAAAAACAAGATAATTTCGCACGATGCGGGATTTCCTTAAAACGTGATTTTCTGAAAAATTTTGACGAAAGAAAATTCTCCTTTTGGTTCTCTTTAGATGCTACATGTTAAGACGTACACGCCACAACAATTCTTTTCGAGATACAACGTGTAGTTTTGGAGATACAAGCTAATTTTGTACGATGCGTTATTTCTTCTCGTAAAGAGTTTCCAATGCGTACGTATATGTCTTTACTCTGCAAAACTGTATTTCCTTATGAAGTGGTATTCTTACATATCCTTTCGAGAGAAAACTGTCCTGTGCCTTCTCTTTTGAGGCTACACACTTAGACATACACGCAACATGAAAGCTTTTCGACTTACAACGTGTTGTTTAGGAAAAACAAGATAATTTCGCACGATGCGGGATTTCCTTAAAACGTGATTTTCTGAAAAATTTTGACGAAAGAAAATTCTCCATTTGGTTCTCTTTAGATGCTACATGTTAAGACGTACACGCCACAACAATTCTTTTCGAGATACAACGTGTAGTTTTGGAGATACATGCTAATTTTGTACTATGCGTTATTTCTTCTCGTAAAGAGTTTCCAATGCGTACGTATATGTCTTTACTCTGCAAAACTGTATTTCCTTATGAAGTGGTATTCTTACATATCCTTTCGAGAGAAAACTGTCCTGTGCCTTCTCTTTTGAATCTAAACACTTAGACATACACGCAACATGAAAGCTTTTCGACTTACAACGTGTTGTTTAGGAAAAACAAGATAATTTCGCACGATGCGGGATTTCCTTAAAACGTGATTTTCTGAAAAATTTTGACGAAAGAAAATTCTCCTTTTGGTTCTCTTTAGATGCTACATGTTAAGACGTACACGCCACAACAATTCTTTTCGAGATACAACGTGTAGTTTTGGAGATACAAGCTAATTTTGTACTATGCGTTATTTCTTCTCGTAAAGAGTTTCCAATGCGTACGTATATGTCTTTACTCTGCAAAACTGTATTTCCTTATGAAGTGGTATTCTTACATATCCTTTCGAGAGAAAACTGTCCTGTGCCTTCTCTTTTGAGGCTACACACGTAGACATACACGCAACATGAAAGCTTTTCGACTTACAACGTGTTGTTTAGGAAAAACAAGATAATTTCGCACGATGCGGGATTTCCTTAAAACGTGATTTTCTGAAAAATTTTGACGAAAGAAAATTCTCCTTTTGGTTCTCTTTAGATGCTACATGTTAAGACGTACACGCCACAACAATTCTTTTCGAGATACAACGTGTAGTTTTGGAGATACAAGCTAATTTTGTACGATGCGTTATTTCTTCTCGTAAAGAGTTTCCAATGCGTACGTATATGTCTTTACTCTGCAAAACTGTGTTTCCTTATGAAGTGGTATTCTTACATATCCTTTCGAGAGAAAACTGTCCTGTGCCTTCTCTTTTGAGGCTACACACTTAGACATACACGCAACATGAAAGCTTTTCAACTTACAACGTGTTGTTTAGGAAAAACAAGATAATTTCGCACGATGCGGGATTTCCTTAAAACGTGATTTTCTGAAAAATTTTGACGAAAGAAAATTCTCCTTTTGGTTCTCTTTAGATGCTACATGTTAAGACGTACACGCCACAACAATTCTTTTCGAGATACAACGTGTAGTTTTGGAGATACAAGCTAATTTTGTACGATGCGTTATTTCTTCTCGTAAAGAGTTTCCAATGCGTACGTATATGTCTTTACTCTGCAAAACTGTATTTCCTTATGAAGTGGTATTCTTACATATCCTTTCGAGAGAAAACTGTCCTGTGCCTTCTCTTTTGAGGCTACACACTTAGACATACACGCAACATGAAAGCTTTTCGACTTACAACGTGTTGTTTAGGAAAAACAAGATAATTTCGCACGATGCGGGATTTCCTTAAAACGTGATTTTCTGAAAAATTTTGACGAAAGAAAATTCTCCTTTTGGTTCTCTTTAGATGCTACATGTTAAGACGTACACGCCACAACAATTCTTTTCGAGATACAACGTGTAGTTTTGGAGATACAAGCTAATTTTGTACGATGCGTTATTTCTTCTCGTAAAGAGTCTCCAATGCGTACGTATATGTCTTTACTCTGCAAAACTGTATTTCCTTATGAAGTGGTATTCTTACATATCCTTTCGAGAGAAAACTGTCCTGTGCCTTCTCTTTTGAGGCTACACACTTAGACATACACGCAACATGAAAGCTTTTCGACTTACAACGTGTTGTTTAGGAAAAACAAGATAATTTCGCACGATGCGGGATTTCCTTAAAACGTGATTTTCTGAAAAATTTTGACGAAAGAAAATTCTCCTTTTGGTTCTCTTTAGATGCTACATGTTAAGACGTACACGCCACAACAATTCTTTTCGAGATACAACGTGTAGTTTTGGAGATACAAGCTAATTTTGTACGATGCGTTATTTCTTCTCGTAAAGAGTTTCCAATGCGTACGTATATGTCTTTACTCTGCAAAACTGTATTTCCTTATGAAGTGGTATTCTTACATATCCTTTCGAGAGAAAACTGTCCTGTGCCTTCTCTTTTGAGGCTACACACTTAGACATACACGCAACATGAAAGCTTTTCGACTTACAACGTGTTGTTTAGGAAAAACAAGATAATTTCGCACGATGCGGGATTTCCTTAAAACGTGATTTTCTGAAAAATTTTGACGAAAGAAAATTCTCCTTTTGGTTCTCTTTAGATGCTACATGTTAAGACGTACACGCCACAACAATTCTTTTCGAGATACAACGTGTAGTTTTGGAGATACAAGCTAATTTTGTACTATTCGTTTTTTCTTCTCGTAAAGAGTTTCCAATGCGTACGTATATGTCTTTACTCTGCAAAACTGTATTTCCTTATGAAGTGGTATTCTTACATATCCTTTCGAGAGAAAACTGTCCTGTGCCTTCTCTTTTGAGGCTACACACGTAGACATACACGCAACATGAAAGCTTTTCGACTTACAACGTGTTGTTTAGGAAAAACAAGATAATTTCGCACGATGCGGGATTTCCTTAAAACGTGATTTTCTGAAAAATTTTGACGAAAGAAAATTCTCCTTTTGGTTCTCTTTAGATGCTACATGTTAAGACGTACCCGCCACAACAATTCTTTTCGAGATACAACGTGTAGTTTTGGAGATACAAGCTAATTTTGTACTATGCGTTATTTCTTCTCGTAAAGAGTTTCCAATGCGTACGTATATGTCTTTACTCTGCAAAACTGTATTTCCTTATGAAGTGGTATTCTTACATATCCTTTCGAGAGAAAACTGTCCTGTGCCTTCTCTTTTGAGGCTACACACTTAGACATACACGCAACATGAAAGCTTTTCGACTTACAACGTGTTGTTTAGGAAAAACAAGATAATTTCGCACGATGCGGGATTTCCTTAAAACGTGATTTTCTGAAAAATTTTGACGAAAGAAAATTCTCCTTTTGGTTCTCTTTAGATGCTACATGTTAAGACGTACACGCCACAACAATTCTTTTCGAGATACAACGTGTAGTTTTGGAGATACAAGCTAATTTTGTACTATGCGTTATTTCTTCTCGTAAAGAGTTTCCAATGCGTACGTATATGTCTTTACTCTGCAAAACTGTATTTCCTTATGAAGTGGTATTCTTACATATCCTTTCGAGAGAAAACTGTCCTGTGCCTTCTCTTTTGAGGCTACACACGTAGACATACACGCAACATGAAAGCTTTTCGACTTACAACGTGTTGTTTAGGAAAAACAAGATAATTTCGCACGATGCGGGATTTCCTTAAAACGTGATTTTCTGAAAAATTTTGACGAAAGAAAATTCTCCTTTTGGTTCTCTTTAGATGCTACATGTTAAGACGTACACGCCACAACAATTCTTTTCGAGATACAACGTGTAGTTTTGGAGATACAAGCTAATTTTGTACGATGCGTTATTTCTTCTCGTAAAGAGTTTCCAATGCGTACGTATATGTCTTTACTCTGCAAAACTGTGTTTCCTTATGAAGTGGTATTCTTACATATCCTTTCGAGAGAAAACTGTCCTGTGCCTTCTCTTTTGAGGCTACACACTTAGACATACACGCAACATGAAAGCTTTTCAACTTACAACGTGTTGTTTAGGAAAAACAAGATAATTTCGCACGATGCGGGATTTCCTTAAAACGTGATTTTCTGAAAAATTTTGACGAAAGAAAATTCTCCTTTTGGTTCTCTTTAGATGCTACATGTTAAGACGTACACGCCACAACAATTCTTTTCGAGATACAACGTGTAGTTTTGGAGATACAAGCTAATTTTGTACGATGCGTTATTTCTTCTCGTAAAGAGTTTCCAATGCGTACGTATATGTCTTTACTCTGCAAAACTGTATTTCCTTATGAAGTGGTATTCTTACATATCCTTTCGAGAGAAAACTGTCCTGTGCCTTCTCTTTTGAGGCTACACACTTAGACATACACGCAACATGAAAGCTTTTCGACTTACAACGTGTTGTTTAGGAAAAACAAGATAATTTCGCACGATGCGGGATTTCCTTAAAACGTGATTTTCTGAAAAATTTTGACGAAAGAAAATTCTCCTTTTGGTTCTCTTTAGATGCTACATGTTAAGACGTACACGCCACAACAATTCTTTTCGAGATACAACGTGTAGTTTTGGAGATACAAGCTAATTTTGTACGATGCGTTATTTCTTCTCGTAAAGAGTTTCCAATGCGTACGTATATGTCTTTACTCTGCAAAACTGTATTTCCTTATGAAGTGGTATTCTTACATATCCTTTCGAGAGAAAACTGTCCTGTGCCTTCTCTTTTGAGGCTACACACTTAGACATACACGCAACATGAAAGCTTTTCGACTTACAACGTGTTGTTTAGGAAAAACAAGATAATTTCGCACGATGCGGGATTTCCTTAAAACGTGATTTTCTGAAAAATTTTGACGAAAGAAAATTCTCCTTTTGGTTCTCTTTAGATGCTACATGTTAAGACGTACACGCCACAACAATTCTTTTCGAGATACAACGTGTAGTTTTGGAGATACAAGCTAATTTTGTACTATGCGTCATTTCTTCTCGTAAAGAGTTTCCAATGCGTACGTATATGTCTTTACTCTGCAAAACTGTATTTCCTTATGAAGTGGTATTCTTACATATCCTTTCGAGAGAAAACTGTCCTGTGCCTTCTCTTTTGAGGCTACACACGTAGACATACACGCAACATGAAAGCTTTTCGACTTACAACGTGTTGTTTAGGAAAAACAAGATAATTTCGCACGATGCGGGATTTCCTTAAAACGTGATTTTCTGAAAAATTTTGACGAAAGAAAATTCTCCTTTTGGTTCTCTTTAGATGCTACATGTTAAGACGTACACGCCACAACAATTCTTTTCGAGATACAACGTGTAGTTTTGGAGATACAAGCTAATTTTGTACTCTGCGTTATTTCTTCTCGTAAAGAGTTTCCAATGCGTACGTATATGTCTTTACTCTGCAAAACTGTATTTCCTTATGAAGTGGTATTCTTACATATCCTTTCGAGAGAAAACTGTCCTGTGCCTTCTCTTTTGAGGCTACACACTTAGACATACACGCAACATGAAAGCTTTTCGACTTACAACGTGTTGTTTAGGAAAAACAAGATAATTTCGCACGATGCGGGATTTCCTTAAAACGTGATTTTCTGAAAAATTTTGACGAAAGAAAATTCTCCTTTTGGTTCTCTTTAGATGCTACATGTTAAGACGTACACGCCACAACAATTCTTTTCGAGATACAACGTGTAGTTTTGGAGATACAAGCTAATTTTGTACTCTGCGTTATTTCTTCTCGTAAAGAGTTTCCAATGCGTACGTATATGTCTTTACTCTGCAAAACTGTATTTCCTTATGAAGTGGTATTCTTACATATCCTTTAGAGAGAAAACTGTCCTGTGCCTTCTCTTTTGAGGCTACACACTTAGACATACACGCAACATGAAAGCTTTTCGACTTACAACGTGTTGTTTAGGAAAAACAAGATAATTTCGCACGATGCGGGATTTCCTTAAAACGTGATTTTCTGAAAAATTTTGACGAAAGAAAATTCTCCATTTGGTTCTCTTTAGATGCTACATGTTAAGACGTACACGCCACAACAATTCTTTTCGAGATACAACGTGTAGTTTTGGAGATACATGCTAATTTTGTACTATGCGTTATTTCTTCTCGTAAAGAGTTTCCAATGCGTACGTATATGTCTTTACTCTGCAAAACTGTATTTCCTTATGAAGTGGTATTCTTACATATCCTTTCGAGAGAAAACTGTCCTGTGCCTTCTCTTTTGAATCTAAACACTTAGACATACACGCAACATGAAAGCTTTTCGACTTACAACGTGTTGTTTAGGAAAAACAAGATAATTTCGCACGATGCGGGATTTCCTTAAAACGTGATTTTCTGAAAAATTTTGACGAAAGAAAATTCTCCTTTTGGTTCTCTTTAGATGCTACATGTTAAGACGTACACGCCACAACAATTCTTTTCGAGATACAACGTGTAGTTTTGGAGATACAAGCTAATTTTGTACTATGCGTTATTTCTTCTCGTAAAGAGTTTCCAATGCGTACGTATATGTCTTTACTCTGCAAAACTGTATTTCCTTATGAAGTGGTATTCTTACATATCCTTTCGAGAGAAAACTGTCCTGTGCCTTCTCTTTTGAGGCTACACACGTAGACATACACGCAACATGAAAGCTTTTCGACTTACAACGTGTTGTTTAGGAAAAACAAGATAATTTCGCACGATGCGGGATTTCCTTAAAACGTGATTTTCTGAAAAATTTTGACGAAAGAAAATTCTCCTTTTGGTTCTCTTTAGATGCTACATGTTAAGACGTACACGCCACAACAATTCTTTTCGAGATACAACGTGTAGTTTTGGAGATACAAGCTAATTTTGTACGATGCGTTATTTCTTCTCGTAAAGAGTTTCCAATGCGTACGTATATGTCTTTACTCTGCAAAACTGTGTTTCCTTATGAAGTGGTATTCTTACATATCCTTTCGAGAGAAAACTGTCCTGTGCCTTCTCTTTTGAGGCTACACACTTAGACATACACGCAACATGAAAGCTTTTCAACTTACAACGTGTTGTTTAGGAAAAACAAGATAATTTCGCACGATGCGGGATTTCCTTAAAACGTGATTTTCTGAAAAATTTTGACGAAAGAAAATTCTCCTTTTGGTTCTCTTTAGATGCTACATGTTAAGACGTACACGCCACAACAATTCTTTTCGAGATACAACGTGTAGTTTTGGAGATACAAGCTAATTTTGTACGATGCGTTATTTCTTCTCGTAAAGAGTTTCCAATGCGTACGTATATGTCTTTACTCTGCAAAACTGTATTTCCTTATGAAGTGGTATTCTTACATATCCTTTCGAGAGAAAACTGTCCTGTGCCTTCTCTTTTGAGGCTACACACTTAGACATACACGCAACATGAAAGCTTTTCGACTTACAACGTGTTGTTTAGGAAAAACAAGATAATTTCGCACGATGCGGGATTTCCTTAAAACGTGATTTTCTGAAAAATTTTGACGAAAGAAAATTCTCCTTTTGGTTCTCTTTAGATGCTACATGTTAAGACGTACACGCCACAACAATTCTTTTCGAGATACAACGTGTAGTTTTGGAGATACAAGCTAATTTTGTACGATGCGTTATTTCTTCTCGTAAAGAGTCTCCAATGCGTACGTATATGTCTTTACTCTGCAAAACTGTATTTCCTTATGAAGTGGTATTCTTACATATCCTTTCGAGAGAAAACTGTCCTGTGCCTTCTCTTTTGAGGCTACACACTTAGACATACACGCAACATGAAAGCTTTTCGACTTACAACGTGTTGTTTAGGAAAAACAAGATAATTTCGCACGATGCGGGATTTCCTTAAAACGTGATTTTCTGAAAAATTTTGACGAAAGAAAATTCTCCTTTTGGTTCTCTTTAGATGCTACATGTTAAGACGTACACGCCACAACAATTCTTTTCGAGATACAACGTGTAGTTTTGGAGATACAAGCTAATTTTGTACGATGCGTTATTTCTTCTCGTAAAGAGTTTCCAATGCGTACGTATATGTCTTTACTCTGCAAAACTGTATTTCCTTATGAAGTGGTATTCTTACATATCCTTTCGAGAGAAAACTGTCCTGTGCCTTCTCTTTTGAGGCTACACACTTAGACATACACGCAACATGAAAGCTTTTCGACTTACAACGTGTTGTTTAGGAAAAACAAGATAATTTCGCACGATGCGGGATTTCCTTAAAACGTGATTTTCTGAAAAATTTTGACGAAAGAAAATTCTCCTTTTGGTTCTCTTTAGATGCTACATGTTAAGACGTACACGCCACAACAATTCTTTTCGAGATACAACGTGTAGTTTTGGAGATACAAGCTAATTTTGTACTATTCGTTTTTTCTTCTCGTAAAGAGTTTCCAATGCGTACGTATATGTCTTTACTCTGCAAAACTGTATTTCCTTATGAAGTGGTATTCTTACATATCCTTTCGAGAGAAAACTGTCCTGTGCCTTCTCTTTTGAGGCTACACACGTAGACATACACGCAACATGAAAGCTTTTCGACTTACAACGTGTTGTTTAGGAAAAACAAGATAATTTCGCACGATGCGGGATTTCCTTAAAACGTGATTTTCTGAAAAATTTTGACGAAAGAAAATTCTCCTTTTGGTTCTCTTTAGATGCTACATGTTAAGACGTACCCGCCACAACAATTCTTTTCGAGATACAACGTGTAGTTTTGGAGATACAAGCTAATTTTGTACTATGCGTTATTTCTTCTCGTAAAGAGTTTCCAATGCGTACGTATATGTCTTTACTCTGCAAAACTGTATTTCCTTATGAAGTGGTATTCTTACATATCCTTTCGAGAGAAAACTGTCCTGTGCCTTCTCTTTTGAGGCTACACACTTAGACATACACGCAACATGAAAGCTTTTCGACTTACAACGTGTTGTTTAGGAAAAACAAGATAATTTCGCACGATGCGGGATTTCCTTAAAACGTGATTTTCTGAAAAATTTTGACGAAAGAAAATTCTCCTTTTGGTTCTCTTTAGATGCTACATGTTAAGACGTACACGCCACAACAATTCTTTTCGAGATACAACGTGTAGTTTTGGAGATACAAGCTAATTTTGTACTATGCGTTATTTCTTCTCGTAAAGAGTTTCCAATGCGTACGTATATGTCTTTACTCTGCAAAACTGTATTTCCTTATGAAGTGGTATTCTTACATATCCTTTCGAGAGAAAACTGTCCTGTGCCTTCTCTTTTGAGGCTACACACGTAGACATACACGCAACATGAAAGCTTTTCGACTTACAACGTGTTGTTTAGGAAAAACAAGATAATTTCGCACGATGCGGGATTTCCTTAAAACGTGATTTTCTGAAAAATTTTGACGAAAGAAAATTCTCCTTTTGGTTCTCTTTAGATGCTACATGTTAAGACGTACACGCCACAACAATTCTTTTCGAGATACAACGTGTAGTTTTGGAGATACAAGCTAATTTTGTACGATGCGTTATTTCTTCTCGTAAAGAGTTTCCAATGCGTACGTATATGTCTTTACTCTGCAAAACTGTGTTTCCTTATGAAGTGGTATTCTTACATATCCTTTCGAGAGAAAACTGTCCTGTGCCTTCTCTTTTGAGGCTACACACTTAGACATACACGCAACATGAAAGCTTTTCAACTTACAACGTGTTGTTTAGGAAAAACAAGATAATTTCGCACGATGCGGGATTTCCTTAAAACGTGATTTTCTGAAAAATTTTGACGAAAGAAAATTCTCCTTTTGGTTCTCTTTAGATGCTACATGTTAAGACGTACACGCCACAACAATTCTTTTCGAGATACAACGTGTAGTTTTGGAGATACAAGCTAATTTTGTACGATGCGTTATTTCTTCTCGTAAAGAGTTTCCAATGCGTACGTATATGTCTTTACTCTGCAAAACTGTATTTCCTTATGAAGTGGTATTCTTACATATCCTTTCGAGAGAAAACTGTCCTGTGCCTTCTCTTTTGAGGCTACACACTTAGACATACACGCAACATGAAAGCTTTTCGACTTACAACGTGTTGTTTAGGAAAAACAAGATAATTTCGCACGATGCGGGATTTCCTTAAAACGTGATTTTCTGAAAAATTTTGACGAAAGAAAATTCTCCTTTTGGTTCTCTTTAGATGCTACATGTTAAGACGTACACGCCACAACAATTCTTTTCGAGATACAACGTGTAGTTTTGGAGATACAAGCTAATTTTGTACGATGCGTTATTTCTTCTCGTAAAGAGTTTCCAATGCGTACGTATATGTCTTTACTCTGCAAAACTGTATTTCCTTATGAAGTGGTATTCTTACATATCCTTTCGAGAGAAAACTGTCCTGTGCCTTCTCTTTTGAGGCTACACACTTAGACATACACGCAACATGAAAGCTTTTCGACTTACAACGTGTTGTTTAGGAAAAACAAGATAATTTCGCACGATGCGGGATTTCCTTAAAACGTGATTTTCTGAAAAATTTTGACGAAAGAAAATTCTCCTTTTGGTTCTCTTTAGATGCTACATGTTAAGACGTACACGCCACAACAATTCTTTTCGAGATACAACGTGTAGTTTTGGAGATACAAGCTAATTTTGTACTATGCGTCATTTCTTCTCGTAAAGAGTTTCCAATGCGTACGTATATGTCTTTACTCTGCAAAACTGTATTTCCTTATGAAGTGGTATTCTTACATATCCTTTCGAGAGAAAACTGTCCTGTGCCTTCTCTTTTGAGGCTACACACGTAGACATACACGCAACATGAAAGCTTTTCGACTTACAACGTGTTGTTTAGGAAAAACAAGATAATTTCGCACGATGCGGGATTTCCTTAAAACGTGATTTTCTGAAAAATTTTGACGAAAGAAAATTCTCCTTTTGGTTCTCTTTAGATGCTACATGTTAAGACGTACACGCCACAACAATTCTTTTCGAGATACAACGTGTAGTTTTGGAGATACAAGCTAATTTTGTACTCTGCGTTATTTCTTCTCGTAAAGAGTTTCCAATGCGTACGTATATGTCTTTACTCTGCAAAACTGTATTTCCTTATGAAGTGGTATTCTTACATATCCTTTCGAGAGAAAACTGTCCTGTGCCTTCTCTTTTGAGGCTACACACTTAGACATACACGCAACATGAAAGCTTTTCGACTTACAACGTGTTGTTTAGGAAAAACAAGATAATTTCGCACGATGCGGGATTTCCTTAAAACGTGATTTTCTGAAAAATTTTGACGAAAGAAAATTCTCCTTTTGGTTCTCTTTAGATGCTACATGTTAAGACGTACACGCCACAACAATTCTTTTCGAGATACAACGTGTAGTTTTGGAGATACAAGCTAATTTTGTACTCTGCGTTATTTCTTCTCGTAAAGAGTTTCCAATGCGTACGTATATGTCTTTACTCTGCAAAACTGTATTTCCTTATGAAGTGGTATTCTTACATATCCTTTCGAGAGAAAACTGTCCTGTGCCTTCTCTTTTGAGGCTACACACTTAGACATACACGCAACATGAAAGCTTTTCGACTTACAACGTGTTGTTTAGGAAAAACAAGATAATTTCGCACGATGCGGGATTTCCTTAAAACGTGATTTTCTGAAAAATTTTGACGAAAGAAAATTCTCCTTTTGGTTCTCTTTAGATGCTACATGTTAAGACGTACACGCCACAACAATTCTTTTCGAGATACAACGTGTAGTTTTGGAGATACAAGCTAATTTTGTACTATGCGTTATTTCTTCTCGTAAAGAGTTTCCAATGCGTACGTATATGTCTTTACTCTGCAAAACTGTATTTCCTTATGAAGTGGTATTCTTACATATCCTTTCGAGAGAAAACTGTCCTGTGCCTTCTCTTTTGAGGCTACACACTTAGACATACACGCAACATGAAAGCTTTTCGACTTACAACGTGTTGTTTAGGAAAAACAAGATAATTTCGCACGATGCGGGATTTCCTTAAAACGTGATTTTCTGAAAAATTTTGACGAAAGAAAATTCTCCTTTTGGTTCTCTTTAGATGCTACATGTTAAGACGTACACGCCACAACAATTCTTTTCGAGATACAACGTGTAGTTTTGGAGATACAAGCTAATTTTGTACGATGCGTTATTTCTTCTCGTAAAGAGTTTCCAATGCGTACGTATATGTCTTTACTCTGCAAAACTGTATTTCCTTATGAAGTGGTATTCTTACATATCCTTTCGAGAGAAAACTGTCCTGTGCCTTCTCTTTTGAGGCTACACACTTAGACATACACGCAACATGAAAGCTTTTCGACTTACAACGTGTTGTTTAGGAAAAACAAGATAATTTCGCACGATGCGGGATTTCCTTAAAACGTGATTTTCTGAAAAATTTTGACGGAAGAAAATTCTCCATTTGGTTCTCTTTAGATGCTACATGTTAAGACGTACACGCCACAACAATTCTTTTCGAGATACAACGTGTAGTTTTGGAGATACATGCTAATTTTGTACTATGCGTTATTTCTTCTCGTAAAGAGTTTCCAATGCGTACGTATATGTCTTTACTCTGCAAAACTGTATTTCCTTATGAAGTGGTATTCTTACATATCCTTTCGAGAGAAAACTGTCCTGTGCCTTCTCTTTTGAATCTAAACACTTAGACATACACGCAACATGAAAGCTTTTCGACTTACAACGTGTTGTTTAGGAAAAACAAGATAATTTCGCACGATGCGGGATTTCCTTAAAACGTGATTTTCTGAAAAATTTTGACGAAAGAAAATTCTCCTTTTGGTTCTCTTTAGATGCTACATGTTAAGACGTACACGCCACAACAATTCTTTTCGAGATACAACGTGTAGTTTTGGAGATACAAGCTAATTTTGTACTATGCGTTATTTCTTCTCGTAAAGAGTTTCCAATGCGTACGTATATGTCTTTACTCTGCAAAACTGTATTTCCTTATGAAGTGGTATTCTTACATATCCTTTCGAGAGAAAACTGTCCTGTGCCTTCTCTTTTGAGGCTACACACGTAGACATACACGCAACATGAAAGCTTTTCGACTTACAACGTGTTGTTTAGGAAAAACAAGATAATTTCGCACGATGCGGGATTTCCTTAAAACGTGATTTTCTGAAAAATTTTGACGAAAGAAAATTCTCCTTTTGGTTCTCTTTAGATGCTACATGTTAAGACGTACACGCCACAACAATTCTTTTCGAGATACAACGTGTAGTTTTGGAGATACAAGCTAATTTTGTACGATGCGTTATTTCTTCTCGTAAAGAGTTTCCAATGCGTACGTATATGTCTTTACTCTGCAAAACTGTGTTTCCTTATGAAGTGGTATTCTTACATATCCTTTCGAGAGAAAACTGTCCTGTGCCTTCTCTTTTGAGGCTACACACTTAGACATACACGCAACATGAAAGCTTTTCAACTTACAACGTGTTGTTTAGGAAAAACAAGATAATTTCGCACGATGCGGGATTTCCTTAAAACGTGATTTTCTGAAAAATTTTGACGAAAGAAAATTCTCCTTTTGGTTCTCTTTAGATGCTACATGTTAAGACGTACACGCCACAACAATTCTTTTCGAGATACAACGTGTAGTTTTGGAGATACAAGCTAATTTTGTACGATGCGTTATTTCTTCTCGTAAAGAGTTTCCAATGCGTACGTATATGTCTTTACTCTGCAAAACTGTATTTCCTTATGAAGTGGTATTCTTACATATCCTTTCGAGAGAAAACTGTCCTGTGCCTTCTCTTTTGAGGCTGCACACTTAGACATACACGCAACATGAAAGCTTTTCGACTTACAACGTGTTGTTTAGGAAAAACAAGATAATTTCGCACGATGCGGGATTTCCTTAAAACGTGATTTTCTGAAAAATTTTGACGAAAGAAAATTCTCCTTTTGGTTCTCTTTAGATGCTACATGTTAAGACGTACACGCCACAACAATTCTTTTCGAGATACAACGTGTAGTTTTGGAGATACAAGCTAATTTTGTACGATGCGTTATTTCTTCTCGTAAAGAGTCTCCAATGCGTACGTATATGTCTTTACTCTGCAAAACTGTATTTCCTTATGAAGTGGTATTCTTACATATCCTTTCGAGAGAAAACTGTCCTGTGCCTTCTCTTTGAGGCTACACACTTAGACATACACGCAACATGAAAGCTTTTCGACTTACAACGTGTTGTTTAGGAAAAACAAGATAATTTCGCACGATGCGGGATTTCCTTAAAACGTGATTTTCTGAAAAATTTTGACGAAAGAAAATTCTCCTTTTGGTTCTCTTTAGATGCTACATGTTAAGACGTACACGCCACAACAATTGTTTTCGAGATACAACGTGTAGTTTTGGAGATACAAGCTAATTTTGTACGATGCGTTATTTCTTCTCGTAAAGAGTTTCCAATGCGTACGTATATGTCTTTACTCTGCAAAACTGTATTTCCTTATGAAGTGGTATTCTTACATATCCTTTTGAGAGAAAACTGTCCTGTGCCTTCTCTTTTGAGGCTGCACACTTAGACATACACGCATCATGAAAGCTTTTCGACTTACAACGTGTTGTTTAGGAAAAACAAGATAATTTCGCACGATGCGGGATTTCCTTAAAACGTGATTTTCTGAAAAATTTTGACGAAAGAAAATTCTCCTTTTGGTTCTCTTTAGATGCTACATGTTAAGACGTACACGCCACAACAATTCTTTTCGAGATACAACGTGTAGTTTTGGAGATACAAGCTAATTTTGTACTATGCGTTATTTCTTCTCGTAAAGAGTTTCCAATGCGTACGTATATGTCTTTACTCTGCAAAACTGTATTTCCTTATGAAGTGGTATTCTTACATATCCTTTCGAGAGAAAACTGTCCTGTGCCTTCTCTTTTGAGGCTACACACGTAGACATACACGCAACATGAAAGCTTTTCGACTTACAACGTGTTGTTTAGGAAAAACAAGATAATTTCGCACGATGCGGGATTTCCTTAAAACGTGATTTTCTGAAAAATTTTGACGAAAGAAAATTCTCCTTTTGGTTCTCTTTAGATGCTACATGTTAAGACGTACACGCCACAACAATTCTTTTCGAGATACAACGTGTAGTTTTGGAGATACAAGCTAATTTTGTACGATGCGTTATTTCTTCTCGTAAAGAGTTTCCAATGCGTACGTATATGTCTTTACTCTGCAAAACTGTATTTCCTTATGAAGTGGTATTCTTACATATCCTTTCGAGAGAAAACTGTCCTGTGCCTTCTCTTTTGAGGCTACACACTTAGACATACACGCAACATGAAAGCTTTTCGACTTACAACGTGTTGTTTAGGAAAAACAAGATAATTTCGCACGATGCGGGATTTCCTTAAAACGTGATTTTCTGAAAAATTTTGACGAAAGAAAATTCTCCTTTTGGTTCTCTTTAGATGCTACATGTTAAGACGTACACGCCACAACAATTCTTTTCGAGATACAACGTGTAGTTTTGGAGATACAAGCTAATTTTGTACTATGCGTTTTTTCTTCTCGTAAAGAGTTTCCAATGCGTACGTATATGTCTTTACTCTGCAAAACTGTATTTCCTTATGAAGTGGTATTCTTACATATCCTTTTGAGAGAAAACTGTCCTGTGCCTTCTCTTTTGAGGCTACACACGTAGACATACACGCAACATGAAAGCTTTTCGACTTACAACGTGTTGTTTAGGAAAAACAAGATAATTTCGCACGATGCGGGATTTCCTTAAAACGTGATTTTCTGAAAAATTTTGACGAAAGAAAATTCTCCTTTTGGTTCTCTTTAGATGCTACATGTTAAGACGTACCCGCCACAACAATTCTTTTCGAGATACAACGTGTAGTTTTGGAGATACAAGCTAATTTTGTACTATGCGTTATTTCTTCTCGTAAAGAGTTTCCAATGCGTACGTATATGTCTTTACTCTGCAAAACTGTATTTCCTTATGAAGTGGTATTCTTACATATCCTTTCGAGAGAAAACTGTCCTGTGCCTTCTCTTTTGAGGCTACACACTTAGACATACACGCAACATGAAAGCTTTTCGACTTACAACGTGTTGTTTAGGAAAAACAAGATAATTTCGCACGATGCGGGATTTCCTTAAAACGTGATTTTCTGAAAAATTTTGACGAAAGAAAATTCTCCTTTTGGTTCTCTTTAGATGCTACATGTTAAGACGTACACGCCACAACAATTCTTTTCGAGATACAACGTGTAGTTTTGGAGATACAAGCTAATTTTGTACTATGCGTTATTTCTTCTCGTAAAGAGTTTCCAATGCGTACGTATATGTCTTTACTCTGCAAAACTGTATTTCCTTATGAAGTGGTATTCTTACATATCCTTTTGAGAGAAAACTGTCCTGTGCCTTCTCTTTTGAGGCTGCACACTTAGACATACACGCATCATGAAAGCTTTTCGACTTACAACGTGTTGTTTAGGAAAAACAAGATAATTTCGCACGATGCGGGATTTCCTTAAAACGTGATTTTCTGAAAAATTTTGACGAAAGAAAATTCTCCTTTTGGTTCTCTTTAGATGCTACATGTTAAGACGTACACGCCACAACAATTCTTTTCGAGATACAACGTGTAGTTTTGGAGATACAAGCTAATTTTGTACTATGCGTTATTTCTTCTCGTAAAGAGTTTCCAATGCGTACGTATATGTCTTTACTCTGCAAAACTGTATTTCCTTATGAAGTGGTATTCTTACATATCCTTTCGAGAGAAAACTGTCCTGTGCCTTCTCTTTTGAGGCTACACACGTAGACATACACGCAACATGAAAGCTTTTCGACTTACAACGTGTTGTTTAGGAAAAACAAGATAATTTCGCACGATGCGGGATTTCCTTAAAACGTGATTTTCTGAAAAATTTTGACGAAAGAAAATTCTCCTTTTGGTTCTCTTTAGATGCTACATGTTAAGACGTACACGCCACAACAATTCTTTTCGAGATACAACGTGTAGTTTTGGAGATACAAGCTAATTTTGTACGATGCGTTATTTCTTCTCGTAAAGAGTTTCCAATGCGTACGTATATGTCTTTACTCTGCAAAACTGTATTTCCTTATGAAGTGGTATTCTTACATATCCTTTCGAGAGAAAACTGTCCTGTGCCTTCTCTTTTGAGGCTACACACTTAGACATACACGCAACATGAAAGCTTTTCGACTTACAACGTGTTGTTTAGGAAAAACAAGATAATTTCGCACGATGCGGGATTTCCTTAAAACGTGATTTTCTGAAAAATTTTGACGAAAGAAAATTCTCCTTTTGGTTCTCTTTAGATGCTACATGTTAAGACGTACACGCCACAACAATTCTTTTCGAGATACAACGTGTAGTTTTGGAGATACAAGCTAATTTTGTACTATGCGTTTTTTCTTCTCGTAAAGAGTTTCCAATGCGTACGTATATGTCTTTACTCTGCAAAACTGTATTTCCTTATGAAGTGGTATTCTTACATATCCTTTCGAGAGAAAACTGTCCTGTGCCTTCTCTTTTGAGGCTACACACGTAGACATACACGCAACATGAAAGCTTTTCGACTTACAACGTGTTGTTTAGGAAAAACAAGATAATTTCGCACGATGCGGGATTTCCTTAAAACGTGATTTTCTGAAAAATTTTGACGAAAGAAAATTCTCCTTTTGGTTCTCTTTAGATGCTACATGTTAAGACGTACCCGCCACAACAATTCTTTTCGAGATACAACGTGTAGTTTTGGAGATACAAGCTAATTTTGTACTATGCGTTATTTCTTCTCGTAAAGAGTTTCCAATGCGTACGTATATGTCTTTACTCTGCAAAACTGTATTTCCTTATGAAGTGGTATTCTTACATATCCTTTCGAGAGAAAACTGTCCTGTGCCTTCTCTTTTGAGGCTACACACTTAGACATACACGCAACATGAAAGCTTTTCGACTTACAACGTGTTGTTTAGGAAAAACAAGATAATTTCGCACGATGCGGGATTTCCTTAAAACGTGATTTTCTGAAAAATTTTGACGAAAGAAAATTCTCCTTTTGGTTCTCTTTAGATGCTACATGTTAAGACGTACACGCCACAACAATTCTTTTCGAGATACAACGTGTAGTTTTGGAGATACAAGCTAATTTTGTACTATGTGTTATTTCTTCTCGTAAAGAGTTTCCAATGCGTACGTATATGTCTTTACTCTGCAAAACTGTATTTCCTTATGAAGTGGTATTCTTACATATCCTTTCGAGAGAAAACTGTCCTGTGCCTTCTCTTTTGAGGCTACACACTTAGACATACACGCAACATGAAAGCTTTTCGACTTACAACGTGTTGTTTAGGAAAAACAAGATAATTTCGCATGATGCGGGATTTCCTTAAAACGTGGTTTTCTGACAAATTTTGATGAAAGAAAATTCTCCTGTGGGTTCTCTTTTGAGGCTGCATGTTTAGATGTACACGCCACACCAAATCCTCTCGAGATATAACGTGTTGTTTAGGATATACAAGCTAATTTTGTACTATGTGTTATTTCTTCTCGTAAAGCTTAAGTGTTTCCAATAAGTATGTATTTGTCCTTACTCTGCAACACTGTATTTCCTTATAACGTGGTATTCCTACATATTCTTTCAGAAGAAAACTCTCCTGTGCGTTCTCTTTTGAGGCTACACGCTTAGACATACACGCACCACCAAAGCTTTTCGAGTTACATGTTGTTTAGGAAAAACAAGATAATTTCGCACGATGCGGTATTTCCTTAAAACGTGGTTTTCTGACAAATTTAGACGAAAGAAAAGTCTCCTGTGGGTTCTCTTTTGAGGCTACACGTTTAGACATACACGCCACACCAAATCTTGTCGAGTTATAAAGTGTTGTTTAGGAGATACAAGCTAATTTTGCATGATGCGTTATTTCTTCTCCTAAAGTGTTTCCAATAAGTACATATTTGTCTAAATTCTGCAACACTGTATTTCCTTATAACGTGGTATTCTTACATATTCTTTGGAGAGAAAACTATCCTGTGCATTCTCTTTGGTGGCTACATGCTTAGACATACACGCACCACCAAAAACTTTTCGAGTTACAACGTGTTGATTAGGAAAAACAAGATAATTTTGCACGATGCGGGATTTCCTTAAAACGTGGTTTTCTAACAAATTTTGACTAAAGAAAACTCTCCTGTGGGTTCCCTTTTGAGGCTACACTTTTAGACGTACACGCCACACCAAATCTTTTCGAGTTACAACGTGTTGTTTAGGACATACAAGCTAGTTTTGCAAGATGCGTTATTTCTCTCATAAAGTGCTCCCATTACATACGTATTTTCTTTACTCTGCCACACTGTATTTCCTTATAACGTGGTATTCTTACATATTCTTTCGAGAGAAAACTCTCCTGTGCGTTCTCTTTGGAGGCTACAGGCTTAGACAGTCACGCAACACCAAAGCTTTTCGAGTTACAACGTGTTGTTTAGGAAAAACAAGATAATTTCGCATGATGCGGGATTCCCTTAAAACGTGGTTTTCTGAAAAGTGTTGACGAAAGAAAATTCTTCTGTGGGTTCTCTTTTGAGGCTACACGTTTAGATGTTCACGCCACACCAAATCCTATCGAGTTATAACCTGTTGTTTAGGATATACAAGCTACTTTTGTACTATGTGTTATTTCTTCTCGTAAAGCTTAACTGTTTCCAATAAGTATGTATTTGTCTTTACTCTGCAACACTGTATTTCCTTATAACGTGGTATTCCTACATATTCTTTCGGGAGAAAACTCCCCTGTGCGTTCTCTTTTGAGGCTACACGTTTAGACGTACACACCACACCAAATCTTTTTGATTTACAACTTGTTGTTTAGGAGATACAAGCTAATTTTTTTACGATGAATTATTTCTTCTCGTAAAGTTTAAGTGTTTCCAATACGTATGTACTTGCCTCTACTCTGCCACACTGTATTTCCTTATAACGTGATATTCTTACATATTCTTTCGAGAGAAAACTCTCCTGTGCGTTCTCTTTGGAGGCTACACGCTTAGACATTCACCCAACACCAAAGCTTTTCGAGTTACAACGTGTTGTTTAGGAAAAACAAGATAATTTCGCATGATGCGGGATTTCCTTAAAACGTGGTTTTCTGACAAATTTTGACGAAAGAAAATTCTCCTGTGGGTTCTCTTTTGAGGCTAAACATTTAGACGTACACGCCACACCAAATATTTTTGAGTTACAACTTGTTGTTTAGGAGATACAAGCTAATTTTTTAACGATGAATTATTTCTTCTCGTAAAGTTTAAGTGTTTCCAATACGTATATATTTGCCTCTACTCTGCAAGACTGTATTTCCTTATAAAGTGGTATTCTTACATATTCTTTCGAGAGAAAACTCTCCTGTGCATTCTCTTTGGAGGCTACACACTTAGACATTCACGCAACACCAAAGCTTTTCGAGTTACAACGTGTTGTTTAGGAAAAACAAGATAATTTCGCATGATGCGGGATTTCCTTAAAACGTGGTTTTCTGACAAATTTTGACGAAAGAAAATTCTCCTGTGGGTTCTGTTTTGAGGCTTCACGTTTAGACGTACACGCCACACCAAATCCTTTCGAGTTCTAACGTGTTGTTTAGGATATACAAGCTAATTTTTTACTATGTGTTATTTCTTCTCGTAAAGTTTAAGTGTTTCCAATAAGAATGTATTTGTCTTTACTGTACAACACTGTATTTCCTTATAACGTAGTATTCCTACATATTCTTTCGGGAGAAAACTCTCCTGTGCGTTCTCTTTTGAGGCTACACGTTTAGACGTACACACCACACCAAAACTTTTTGAGTTACAACTTGTTGTTTAGAAGATACGAGCTAATTTTTTAACGATGAATTATTTCTTCTCGTAAAGTTTAAGTGTTTCCAATATGTATATATTTGCCTCTACTCTGCAACACTGTATTTCCTTATAACGTGGTATTTTTACATATTCTTTCGAGAGAAAACTCTCCTGTGCGTTCTCTTGGAGGCTACACGCTTAGACATTCACGCAACACCAAAGCTTTTCGAGCTACAATGTGTGTTGATTAGGAAAAACAAGATAATTTCGCACGATGCGGGATTTCCTTAAAACGTGGTTTTCTGACAAATTTTGATGTAAGAAAATTCTCCTGTGGGTTCTCTTTTGAGGCTACACGTTTAGATGTACACGCCACACCAAATCTTTTTGAGTTTACACGTGTTGTTTCGGAGATACAAGCTAATTTTGTACCATGCGTTATTTCTTCTCATAATGTGTTTCCAATACGTACGTATTTGTCTTTACTCTGCAGCAATATATTTCCTTATAACGTGGTATTCTTACATATTCTTTCAAGAGAAAACTCTCCTGTGCATTCTCTTTTGAGGCTACACGCTTAGGCATACAAGCAACACCAAAGATTTTCTAGTTTCAACGTGTTGTTTAGGAACAACAAGATAATTTCGCATGATGCGGGATTTCCTTAAAACGTGGTTTTCTGACAAATTTTGAGGAAAGAAAACTCTCCTGTGGGTTCTCTTTTGAGGCTACACTTTTAGACGTACACGCCACACCAAATCCTTTCGAGTTACAACGTGTTGTTTAGGACATGCAAGCTAATTTTGCAAGATGCGTTATTTCTCTCATAAAGTGCTTCCATTACATATGTATTTGTCTTTACTCTGCCACACTGTATTTCCTTATAACGTGGTATTCTTACATATTCTTTCGAGAGAAAACTCTCCTGTGCGTTCTCTTTTGGGGCTACATGCTTACAGATACACCCAACACCAAAGCTTTTCAAGTTAAAACGTGTTGTTTAGGAACAACTAGATAATTTCTCACGAAGCGGGATTTCCTTAAAATGTGGTTTTCTGAAAAATTTTGACGAAAGAAAATTCTCCTGTGGGTTCTCTTTTGAGGCTACACGTTTAGACGTACACGCCACACCAAATCATTTCGAGTTACAACGTGTTGTTTAGGAGATACAAGCTAATTTTTTACGATGCTTTTTTTCATCTCTTAAAGTTTATGGGTTTCCAATACATACATATTTGTCTTTACTCTGCAACACTGTATTTCCTTATAACGTGGTATTCTTACATATCCTTTCAAGAGAAAACTCTCCTGTGCGTTCTTTTTTGAGGCTACACGCTTAGATATACACGCAACACCAAAGCTTTTCGCGTTACAACATGTTGTTTAGGAAAAAACAAGATAATTTCGCACGATGAAGGATTTCCTTAATACGTGGTTTTCTGACAAATTTTGACCAAAGAAAATTCTCCTATGTGTTCTCTTTTGAGACTACACGTTTAGATGTACAGGCCACACCAAATCTTTTTAAGTTACAACGTGTTGTTTAGGAAATACAAGCTAATTTTGTACGATGCGTTATTTCTTCTCATAAAGTGTTTCAAATACATACGTATTTGTCTTTACTCTGTAAAACTGTATTTCCTTATAACGTAGTATTCTTACATATTTTTGAGAGAAAACTCTCCTGTGCATTCTCATTTGAGGCTACACGCTTAGACATACACGCAACAGCAAAGCTTTTCGAGTTACAACGTGTTGTTTAGGAAGAACAAGATAATTTCTCACGATGCGGGATTTCCTTAAAACGTGGTTTTCTGACAAATTTTGACGAAAGAAAATTCTCCTGTGGGTTCTCTTTTGAGGCTACACGTTTAGACGTACACGCCACACCAAATCTTTTCGAGATACAACGTGTTGTTTAGGAGATACAAGCTAATTTTGCATGATGCGTTATTTCTTCTCGTAAAGTGTTTCCAATAAGTACATATTTGTCTATACTCTGCAAAACTGTATTTCCTTATATCGTGGTATTCCTACATATTCTTTCGAGAGAAAATTACCCTGTGCGTTCTCTTTGGAGGCTACACGCTTAGACATACATGCAACAACAAAGCTTTTCGAGTTACAACGTGTTGATTAGGAAAAACAGGATAATTTCTCACGATGCGGGATTTCCTTAAAATGTGGTTTTCTGACAAATTTTGACGTAAGAAAATTCTCCTGTGGGTTCTCATTTGAGGCTACACATTTAGACGTACACGCCACACCAAATCTTTTTGAGTTACCACGTGTTGTTTAGGAGATACAAGCTAATTTTGTACCATGCGTTATTTTTTCTCATAATATGTTTCCAATACGTATGTATTTGTCTTTACTCTGCAGCAATATATTACCTTATAACGTGGTATTCTTACATATTCTTTCGAGAGAAAGCTCTCCTGTGCATTCTCTTTTGAGGCTACACGCTTACACATACACCCAACACCAAAGCTTTTCGAGTTACAATGTTTTGTTTATGAAAAACAAGATAATTGCGCACAATGCGGGATTTCCTTAAAACGTGGTTTTCTGACAAATTTTGACGAAAGAAAATTCTCCTGTGGGTTCTCTTTTGAGGCTACATGTTTAGACGTACACGCCATACCAAATCTTTTCAAGTTACAACGTGTTGTTTAGGAGATACAAGCTAATTTTGTACGATGCATTATTTCTTCTCCTAAAGTGTTTCCAATACTTACATATTTGTCTTTACTCTACAACACTGTATTTCCTTATAACATGGTATTCGTACATATTCTTTCGAGAGAAAACTCTCCTGTGCATTCTCTTTTGAGGCTACACGCTTAGACATACACGCAACACCAAAGCATTTCGAGTTAGAACGTGTTGTTTAGGAGAAACAAGATAATTTCGCACGATGCGGGAATTCCTTAAAACGTGGTTTTCTGACAAATTTTGAGGAAAGAAAATTCTCCTGTGGGTTTTCATTTGAGGCTAAACGTTTAGACGTACACGCCACACCAAATGTTTTCGAGTTACAACGTGTTGTTTAGGAGATACAAGCTAATTTTTTACGATGCTTTATATCTTCTTGTAAAGTTTAAGTGTTTCCAAAAGGAACTAATTTATTTTTAATTTGTCACAATGTATTTCCTTATAACGTGGTATTCTTACATACTCGTTCGAGAGAAAGCTCTCCGGTGCTTTCTCTTTTGAGGCTACATGCTTAGACATACACGCAACACCAAAGATTTTCGAGTTACAATGTGTTGTTTAGGAAAAACAAGATAGTTTCGCACGATGCGGGATTTCCTTAATAAGTGGTTTTCTGACAAATTTTGACGAAAGAAAATTCTCCTGTGGGTTCTCTTTTGAGGCTACACATTTAGACGTACATGTCACACCAAATCTTTTCGAGTTACAACGTGTTGTTTAGGAGATACAAACTAATTTTTTACGATGCGTTATTTCTTCTCATAAAGTGTTTCAAATACATACGTATTTGTCTTTACTCTGCAAAACTGTATTTCCTTATAATGTGGTATTCTTACATGTTCTTTCGAGAGAAAACTCTTCTGTGCATTCTCTTTTGAGGCTACACGCTTAGACATTCACACAACACCAAAGCTTTTCGAGGTACAACGTGTTGTTTAAGAAAAACAAGATAATTTAACATGATGCGGGATTTCCATAAAACATGGTTTTCTGACAAATTTGGCGAAAGAAAATTCTCCTGTGGGTTCTCTTTTGAGGCTACACGTTTAGACATACATGCCAAACCAAATCTTTTTGAGTTACAACGTGTTGTTTAGGAGATACAAGCTAATTTTTTATGATGCGTTATTTCTTCTCGTAAAGTTTTTCCAATAAATAAGTATTTGTCTTTACTCTGCAAAACTGTATTTCCTTATAACATGGTATCTTACATATTCTTTCGAGAGAAAACTATCCTGTGCGTTCTCTTTGGAGGCTACACGCTTAGACATACACACAACACCAAAGCTTTTCGAGTTACAACGTGTTGATTAGGAAAAACAAGATAATTTTGCACGATGCGGGATTTCCTTAAAATGTGGTTTTCTGACAAATTTTGACGTAAGAAAATTTTCCTGTGGGTTCTCTTTTGAGGCTACACATTTAGACGTACACGCCACACCAAATCTTTTTGAGTTACCACGTGTTGTTTATGAGATACAAGCTAATTTTGTACCATGCATTATTTCTTCTCATAATATATTTCCAATACGTATGTATTTGCCTCTACTCTGCAGCAATGTATTTCCTCATAACGTGGTATTCTTACATATTCTTTCGAGAGAAAACTCTCCTGTGCATTCTTTTTTGAGGCCACACACTTGCACATACACCCAACACCAAAGCTTTTAGAGTTACAATGTTTTGTTTATGAAAAACAAGATAATTGCGCACAATGCGGGATTTCCTTAAAACGTGGATTTCTGACAAATTTTGATGAAAGAAAATTCTCCTGTGGGTTCTCTTTTGAGGCTACATGTTTAGACGTATACGCCACAACAAATCTTTTCGAGTTACAACGTGTTGTGTAGGAGATACAAGCTCATTTTGTACGATGATTTATTTCATCTCGTAAAGTTTATGGGTTTCCAATACATACGTATTTGTCTTTATTCTGCAACACTGTATTTCCTTATAACGTGGTATCCTTACAAATTCTATCGAGAAAAAACTCTCCTGTGCATTCTCTTTTGAGGCTACATGCTTAGACATACACGCAACACCAAAGCTTTCGAGTTACAACGTGTTGTTTAGGAAAAACAAGATAATTTCGCACGATGCGGGATTTACTTAAAACGTGGTTTCTGAAAAATTTTGACGAAAGAAAATTCTCCTGTGGGTTCTCTTTTGAGGCTACACGTTTAGACGTACACGCCACACCAAATCTTTTCGAGTTACAACGTGTTGTTTAGGAGATACAAGCTAATTTTGTACGATGCGTTATTTCTTCTAGTAAAGTGTTTCCAATACATACGTATTTGGCTTTAGTCTGCAACACTGTATTTCCTTATAACGTGGTATTCTTACATATTCTTTCGAGAAAAAACTCTCCTGTGCATCCTTTTTTGAGGCTACACGCTTAGACATACACGCAACACCAAAGCTTTTCGCGTTACAACGTGTTGTTTAGGAAAAACAAGATAATTTCGCACAATGAGGGATTTCCTTAATACGTGGTTTTCTGACATATTTTGACCAAAGAAAATTCTCCTATGGGTTCTCTTTTGAGACTACACGTTTTGATGTACAGGCCACACCAAATCTTTTTAAGTTACAACGTGTTGTTTAGGAAATACAAGCTAATTTTGTACGATGCGTTATTTCTTCTCGTAAAGTTTTTCCAATAAATAAGTATTTGTCTTTACTCTGTAAAACTGTATTTCCTTATAACGTAGTATTCTTACATATTTTTGAGAGAAAACTCTCCTGTGCATTCTCATTTGAGGCTACACGCTTAGACATACACGCAACAGCAAAGCTTTTCGAGTTACAACGTGTTGTTTAGGAAGAACAAGATAATTTCTCACGATGCGGGATTTCCTTAAAACGTGGTTTTCTGACAAATTTTGACGAAAGAAAATTCTCCTGTGGGTTCTCTTTTGAGGCTACACGTTTAGACGTACACGCCACACCAAATCTTTTCGAGATACAACGTGTTGTTTAGGAGATACAAGCTAATTTTGCATGATGCGTTATTTCTTCTCGTAAAGTGTTTCCAATAAGTACATATTTGTCTATACTCTGCAACACTGTATTTCCTTATATCGTGGTATTCCTACATATTCTTTCGAGAGAAAACTACCCTGTGCGTTCTCTTTGGAGGCTACACGCTTAGACATACATGCAACAACAAAGCTTTTCGAGTTACAACGTGTTGATTAGGAAAAACAGGATAATTTCTCACGATGCGGGATTTCCTTAAAATGTGGTTTTCTGACAAATTTTGACGTAAGAAAATTCTCCTGTGGGTTCTCATTTGAGGCTACACATTTAGACGTGCATTCTCTTTTGAGGCTACACGCTTACACATACACCCAACACCAAAGCTTTTCGAGTTACAATGTTTTGTTTATGAAAAACAAGATAATTACGCACAATGCGGGATTTCCTTAAAACGTGGTTTTCTGACAAATTTTGACGAAAGAAAATTCTCCTGTGGGTTCTCTTTTGAGGCTACATGTTTAGACGTACACGCCACACCAAATCTTTTCGAGTTACAACGTGTTGTTTAGGAGATACAAGCTAATTTTGTACGATGCATTATTTCTTCTCCTAAAGTGTTTCCAATACTTACATATTTGTCTTTACTCTACAACACTGTATTTCCTTATAACATGGTATTCGTACATATTCTTTCGAGAGAAAACTCTCCTGTGCATTCTCTTTTGAGGCTACACGCTTAGACATACACGCAACACCAAAGCATTTCGAGTTAGAATGTGTTGTTTAGGAGAAACAAGATAATTTCTCACGATGCGGGAATTCCTTAAAACGTGGTTTTCTGACAAATTTTGAGGAAAGAAAATTCTCCTGTGGGTTTTCATTTGAGGCTAAACGTTTAGACGTACACGCCACACCAAATGTTTTCGAGTTACAACGTGTTGTTTAGGAGATACAAGCTAATTTTTTTTACGATGCTTTATATCTTCTTGTAAAGTTTAAGTGTTTCCAAAAGGAACTAATTTATTTTTAATTTGTCACAATGTATTTCCTTATAACGTGGTATTCTTACATACTCGTTCGAGAGAAAGCTCTCCGGTGCTTTCTCTTTTGAGGCTACATGCTTAGACATACACGCAACACCAAAGATTTTCGAGTTACAATGTGTTGTTTAGGAAAAACAAGATAGTTTCGCACGATGCGGGATTTCCTTAATAAGTGGTTTTCTGACAAATTTTGACGAAAGAAAATTCTCCTGTGGGTTCTCTTTTGAGGCTACACATTTAGACGTACATGCCACACCAAATCTTTTCGAGTTACAACGTGTTGTTTAGGAGATACAAACTAATTTTTTACGATGCGTTATTTCTTCTCATAAAGTGTTTCAAATACATACGTATTTGTCTTTACTCTGCAAAACTGTATTTCCTTATAATGTGGTATTCTTACATGTTCTTTCGAGAGAAAACTCTTCTGTGCATTCTCTTTTGAGGCTACACCCTTAGACATTCACACAACACCAAAGCTTTTCGAGGTACAACGTGTTGTTTAGGAAAAACAAGATAATTTAACATGATGCGGGATTTCCATAAAACATGGTTTACTGACAAATTTGGCGAAAGAAAATTCTCATGTGTGTTCTCTTTTGAGGCTACACGTTTAGAAGTACATGCCAAACCAAATCTTTTTGAGTTACAATGTGTTGTTTAGGAGATACAAGCTAATTTTTTATGATGCGTTATTTCTTCTCGTAAAGTTTTTCCAATAAATATTTGTCTTTAATCTGCAAAACTGTATTTCCTTATAACATGATATCTTACATATTCTTTCGAGAGAAAAATATCCTGTGCGTTCTCTTTGGAGGCTACACGCTTAGACATACACACAACACCAAAGCTTTTCGAGTTACAACGTGTTGTTTAGGAAAAACAAGATAATTTCGCACGATGCGGGATTTACTTAAAACGTGGTTTCTGAAAAATTTTGACGAAAGAAAATTCTCCTGTGGGTTCTCTTTTGAGGCTACACGTTTAGACGTACACGCCACACCAAATCTTTTCGAATTACAACGTGTTTTTAGGAGATACAAGCTAATTTTGTACGATGCGTTATTTCTTCTAGTAAAGTGTTTCCAATACGTACGTATTTGGCTTTAGTCTGCAACACTGTATTTCCTTATAACGTGGTATTCTTACATATTCTTTCGAGAAAACCTCTCCTGTGCATCCTTTTTTGAGGCTACACGCTTAGACATACACGCAACACCAAAGCTTTTCGCGTTACAACGTGTTGTTTAGGAAAAACCAGATAATTTCGCACAATGAGGGATTTCCTTAATACGTGGTTTTCTGACATATTTTGACCAAAGAAAATTCTCCTATGGGTTCTCTTTTGAGACTACACATTTAGACGTACAGGCCAGTCCAAATCTTTTTTAAGTTACAACGTGTTGTTTAGGCGATACAAGCTAATTTTGTACGATGCGTTATTTCTTCTTGTAAAGTTTTTCCAATAAATAAGTATTTGTCTTTACTCTGCAACACTGTATTTCCTTATAACGTGTCATTCTTACATATTCTTTCGAGAAAAAACTCTCCTCTGCCTTCTCTTTTGGGGCTACATGCTTAGACATACACCCAACACCAAAGCTTTTCGAGTTAAAACGTGTTGTTTAGGAAGATCTAGATAATTTCTCACGATGCGTGATTTCCTTAAAACGTGGTTTTCTGACAAAATTTGATGAACGAAAATTGTCCTATGTGTTCTCTTTTGAGGCTACACGTTTAGACGTACACACCACACCAAATCTTTTCGAGTTACAACGTGTTGTTTAGGAGATACAAGCTAATTTTTTACGATGCTTTATTTCATCTCGTAAAGTTTATGGGTTTCCAATACATACGTATTTGTCTTTACTCTGCAACACTGTATTCCCTTATAACGTGGTATTCTTACATATTCTTTCGAGAGAAAACTCTCCTGTGTGTTCTCTTTTGAGGCTACACGCTTAGACATACACGAAACACCAAAGCTTTTCGAGTTATAATGTGTTGTTTAGGAAAAACAACATAATTTCGCACGATGCGGGATTTCCTTAAAACGTGGATTTCTGAAAATTTTTGACAAAAGAAATTGTCCTGTGTGTTCTCTTTTGAGGCTACACGTTTAGACGTACACGCCACACCAAATCCTTTCGAGTTACAACGTGTTGTTTAGGAGATACAAGCTAATTTTCTACGATGCGTTATTTCTTCTCGTAACGTGTTTCCAATACGTACATATTTGCCTTTAGTCTGCAACACTGTATTTCCTTATAACGTGGTATTCTTACATATTCTTTCGAGAGAAAACTCTCCTGTGTGTTCCCCTTTGAGGCTACACGCTTAGACATACAGGCAACACCAAAGCTTTTCGCGTTACAACGTGTTGATTAGGAAAAACAATATAATTGCGCGCGATGCGGGATTTCCTTAATAAGTGGTTTTCTGACAAATTTTGACCAAGGAAAATTCTCCTATGGGTTCTCTTTTGAGGCTACACGTTTAGACGTACAGGCCACACCTAATCTTTTTAAGGTACAACGTGTTGTTTAGGAGATACAAGCTAATTTTGTACGATAGGTTATTTCTTCTCGGAAAGTTTTTCTAATAAGTAAAAATATCTTTACTCTGCAACACTGCATTTCCTTATAACGTGGTATTCTTACATATTCTTTCGAGAGAAAACTCTCCTGTGCGTTCTCATTTGAGGCTACACGCTTAGACATACACGCAACACCAAAGCTTTTCGAGTTACAATGTGTTGTTTAGGAAGAACAAGATAATTTCCCACGATGCGGGATTTCCTTAAAACGTGGTTTTCTGACAAATTTTGACGAAAGAAAATTCTCCTGTGGGTTCTCTTTTGAGGGTACACGTTTAGACATACATGCAACACCAAAGCTTTTGGAGTTACAACGTGTTGTTTAGGAAAAACAAGATAATTTCGCACAATGCGGGATTTCCTTAAAACGTGGTTTTCTGACAAATTTGACGAAAGAAAATTCTCCTGTGGGTTCTCTGTTGAGGCTACACGTTTCAACTTACACGCCACACCAAATCCTTCGAGTTACAACGTGTTGTTTCTCGAAAGAATATGTAAGAATACCACGTTATAAGGAAATACAGTGTTGCACACTAAAGCCAAATTCTCCAGTGGGTTCTCTTTTGAGGCTACACGTTTAGATGTAAACACCACAGCAAATCTTTTCGAGTTACAACGTGTTGTTTCGGAGATACAAGCTAATTTTGTACCATGTGTTATTTCTTCTCGTTAAGTGTTTCCAATATGTAAGAATTTGTCTTTACCCTGCAACACCGTATTTCCTTATAACGTGGTATTCTTACATATTCTTTCGAGAGAAAACTCTCCTGTGCGTTCTCTTTTGAGGCTACATGCTTAGACATACACGTAACACCAAAGCTTTTCGAGTTACAACGTGTTGTTTAGGAAAAACAAGATAATTTCGCACAATGCGGGATTTCCTAAAACCGTGATTTCTGAAAAATTTTGACGAAAGAAAATTCTCCTGTGGGTTCTCTTTTGAGGCTACGCATTTAGATGTAAACACCACACCAAACAGTTTCAAGTTACAACGTGTTGTTTAGGAGATACAACCTAACTTTGAACGATGCGTTATTTCATCTCTAAAAGTTTTTCCAATAAGTACCTATTTGTCTTTAGTCTGCAACACTGTATTTCCTTCGAACGTGGTATTCTTACATCTTATTTCAAGAGAAACACTCCTGTGCATTGGCTTTTGAGGATACAGGCTTAGACATACACGCAACAGCAAAGCTTTTCATGTTACAACGTGTTGTTTAGGAAAACCAAGATAATTTCGCACGATGCGGGATTACCATAAAACGTGATTTTCTGACATATTTTGACGAAAGAAAATTCTCCTGTGGGTTCTCTTTTGAGGCTACACATTTAGACGTACATGCCACACCAACTCTTTTCGAGTTACAACGTGTTGTTTAGGAGATACAAGCTAATTTTGTATGATGCGTTATTTCTTCTCATAAAGTGTTTCCAATACGTACGTATTTGTCTTTATTCTGCAACTCTGTATTTCCTTATAACGTGGTATTCTTACATATTCTTTTGAGAGAAAACTCTCCTGTGCATTCTCTTTTGAGGCTACACGCTTAGATATACAAGTAACACCAAAGCTTTTCGAGTTACAACATGTTGTTTAGGAAAAACAAGATAATTTCGCACAATGCGGGATTTCCTAAAAACGTGATTTCTGAAAAATTTTGAAAGAAGAAAAATCTCCTCTGGGTTCTCTTTTGAGGCTACAAGTTTAGTCGTACACCCCACACCAAATCGTTTCGAGTGACAACGTGTTGTTAAGGAGATACAAGCTAATTTTGAACGATGCGATATTTCATCTCTAAAAGTGTTTCCAGTATGTACGTATTTGTCTTTAGTCTACAACACTGTATTTCCTTACAACGTGGTATTCTTACATCTTCTTTTGAGAGAAAATTCTCCTGTGGGTTCTCTTTTGAGGCTACACGAGTTACAACGTGTTGTTTAGGAGAGACAAGCTAATTTTTTATAATGCGTTAATTTTTCTCATAAAGTGTTTCCAAGCTAATTTTGAACGATGCATTATTTCTTCGTGTAGCCTCAAAAGAGAACCCTAAACAACACGATGTAACTCGAAAAGCTTTGGTGTTGCGTGTATGTCTAAACGTGTGGCCTCAAAAGAGAAGGCACAGGAGAGTTTCTCTCGAAAGAATATGTAAGAATACCACGTTATAAGGAAATACAGTGTTGCAGAGTAAAGACAAATACATACGTATTGGAAACACTTTACGAGAAGAAATAACGCATCGTACAAAATTAGCTTGTATCTCCTAAACAACACGTTGTAACTCGAAAATATTTGGTGTGGCGTGTACGTGTAAACATGTAGCCTCAAAAGAGAACCCACAGGATAATTTTCGTTCGTCAATATTTGTCAGAAAACCACGTTTTAAGGAAGTCCCACATCGTGCGAAAGTATCTTGTTTTTCCTAAACAACATGTCGTAACTCGAAAAGCTTTGGTGTTGCGTGTATGTCTAAGCGTGTAGCCTCAAAAGAGAATGTACAGGAGAGTTTTTTTCTCGAAAGAATATGTAAGAATACCACGTTATAAGGAAATACAATGTTGCAGTGTAAATACAAATACTTATGTATAGGAAACACTTTACGAGAAGAAATAAAGCATCGTACAAAATTAGCTTTTATCTCCTAAACAACACGTTGTAACTCGAAATATTTTGTGTGTCGTGTACGTCTAAACGTGTAGCCTCAAAAGAGAAGGCACAGGAGAGTTTTCTCTCGAAAGAATATGTAAGAATACCACGTTTTAAGGAAATACAGAGTTGCAGAGTAAAGACAAATATGTACGTATTGGCAACACCTTACGAGAAAAAATAAGGCATCGTACAAAATTAGTCTGTATCTCCTGAACAACACGTTGTAACTGAAAAGGATTTGGTGTGGCGTGTACGTCTAAACGTGTAGCCTCAAAAGAGAACCAACAGGAGAATTTTCTTTGGTCAAAATTTTTCAGAAAACCACGTTTTAAGGAAATCTCGCATCTTGCGAAATTATCTTGTTTTTCCTAAACAACACGTTGTAACTCGAAAAGCTTTGGTGTTGCCTGTATGTCTAAGCGTGTAGCCTCAAGAGAGAAGGCACAGGAGAGTTTTTTCTCGAAAGAATATGTAAGAATACCACGTTTTAAGGAAATACAGTGTTGCAGAGTAAAGACAAATACATTCGTATTGGCAACACTTTACGAGAAGAAATAACGCATCGTACAAAATTAGCTTGTATCTCCTAAACAACACGATGTAACTCGAAAAGATTTGGTGTGGCGTGTACGTCTAAACGTGTAGCCTCAAAAGTGAACTTACAGGAGTATTTTCTTTCGTCAAAATTTGTCAGAAAACCACGTTTTATGGAAATCCCGCATCGTGGAAATTATCTTGTTTTTCCTAAACAACACGTTGTAACTCGAAAAGCTTTGGTGCTGCGTGTATGTCTAAGCGTGTAGCCTCAAAAGAGAACGCACAGGAGAGTTTTCTCTCGAAAGAATATGTAAGAATACCGCGTTATGAGGAAATACAGTGTTGCAGAGTAAAGACAAATAAGTAAGTATTGGACACAATTTATGAGAAGAAATAACGCATCGTAAAAAATTAGCTTGTATCTCCTAAACAACACGTTGTAACTCGGAAAGATTTGGTGTGACATGTACGTCTAAACATGTACCCTCAAAAGAGAACACACAGGAGAATTTTCTTTCATCAAAATTTGTCAGAAAACACGTTTTAAGGAAATCTCGCATCGTGCAAAATTATCTTGTTTTTACTAAACAACACGGTGTAACTCGAAAAGCTTTGGTGTTGAGTGTTTGTCTAAGCGTGTAGCCTCAAAAGAGAACGCACAGGAGAGTTTTCTCTCGAAAGAATATGTAAGAATACCACGTTATAAGGAAATACAGTGTTGCAGAGTAAAGACAAATAAGTACATATTGGAAACACTTTAGGAGAAGAAATAACGCATCGTAAAACATTTGCTTGTATCTCGTAAACAACACGTTGTAACTCGAAAAGATTTGGTGTGGCTCATACGTCTAAACTTGTAGCCTCAAAAGAGAACCCACAGGAGAACTTTCTTTCGTCAAAATTTGTCAGAAAACCACGTTTTAAGGATATCCCGCATCGTGCAAAATTATCTTGTTTTTCCTAAACAACACGTTGTAACTCGAAAAGCTTTGGTGCTGCATGTATGTCTATGCGTGTAGCCACTTAAGAGAAGGCACAGGAGATTTTTCTCTCGAAAGAACATGTAAGAATACAACGTTATAAGGAAATACAGTGTTGCAGAGTAAAGACAAATACGTACTTATTGGAAACACTTTACGAGAAGAAATAACGCATCGTAAAAAATTAGCTTGTATCTCCTAAACAACACGTGGTAACTCGAAAAGATTTGGTGTGGCGTGCACGTCTAAACGTGTAGCCTCAAAAGAGAACCAACAGGAGAATTTTCTTTCGTCAAAATTTGTCAGAACACCACGTTTTAAGGAAATCCCGCATCGTGCGAACTTATCTTGTTTTTCATAAACAACACGTTGTAACTTGAAAGGTTTTGGTGTTGCCTGTATGTCTAAGTGTGTAGCCTCAAAAGGGAACGCACAGGATAGTTTTCTCTCGACAGAATATGTAAGAATACCACGTTATAAGGAAATACAGTGTTGCAGAGTAAAGACAAATACGTACGTATTGGAAACACTTTATGAGAAGAAATAACGCAGAGTACAAAATTAGCTTGTATCTCCTACACAACATGTGGTAACTCGAAAGGATTTGGTGTGGCGTGTACGTCTAAACGTGAAGCCTCAAAAGGGAACCCACAGGAGAATTTTCTTTCGTCAAAATTTGTCAGAAAACCACGTTTTAAGGAAATCCCGCATCGTGCGAAATTATCTTGTTTTTCATAAACAACACGTTGTAACTCGAAAAGCTTTGTTGTTGCCTGTATGTCTAAGTGTGTAGCCTCAAAAGGGAATGCACAGGATAGTTTTCTCTTGAAATAATATGTAAGAAAACCACGTTTTAAGAAATACAGTGTTGCAGAGTAAAGACAAATATGTACGTATTGGAAACACTTTACGAGAAGAATTAACGCATTGTACAAAATTAGCTTGTATCTCCTAAACAATACGTTGTAATTCGAAAAGATTTGATGTGGCGTGTACGTCTAAATATGTAGCCTCAAAAGAGAACACACAGGAGAATTTTCTTTCGTCAAAATTTGTCAGAATCCACGTATTAAGGAAATCCCGCATTGTGCGAAATTATCTTGTTTTTCCTGCACAACACTTCGTAACTCGAAAAGCTTTGGTGTTGCGTGTATGTCTAAACGTGTGGCCTCAAAAGAGAATGCACAGGAGAGATTTCTCTCGAAAGAATATATAAGTATACCACGTTATAAGGAAATACAGTGTTGCAGAGTAAAGACAAATACGTAGGTATTGGAAACACTTTACGAGAAGTAATAACGCATCGTACAAAATTAGCTTGTATCTCCTAAACAACACGATGTAACTCGAAAAGATTTGGTGTGGCGTGTACGTCTAAACGTGTAGCCTCAAAAGAGGACTCACAGGATAATTTTCTTTCGTCAAAATTTGTCAGAAAACCACGTTTTATGGAAATCCCGCATCGTGGAAATTATCTTATTTTTCCTAAACAACACGTTGTAACTCGGAAAGCTTTGGTGCTGCGTGTATGTCTAAGCGTGTAGCCTCAAAAGAGAACGCACAGGAGAGTTTTCTCTCGAAATAATATGTAAGAATACCACGTTATAAGGAAATACAGTGTTGCAGAGTAAAGACAAATAAGTACGTATTGGACACATTTTACGAGAAGAAATAACGCATCGTAAAATATTAGCTTGTATCTCCTAAACAACACGTTGTAACTCGAAAAGATTTGGTGTGACGTGTACGTCTAAACGTGTAGCCTCAAAAGGGAACTCACAGGAGAATTTTCTTTCATCAAAATTTGTCAGAAAACACGTTTTAAGGAAATCTCGCATCGTGCAAAATTATCTTGTTTTTCCTAAACAACACGGTGTAACTCGAAAAGCTTTGGTGTTGAGTGTTTGTGTAAGCGTGTAGCCTCAAAAGAGAATGCACAGGAGAGTTTTCTCTCGAAAGAATATGTAAGAATACCACGTTATAAGGAAATACAGTGTTGCAGAGTAAAGACAAATAAGTACATATTGGAAACACTTTAGAAGAAGAAATAACGCATCGTAAAAAATTTGCTTGTATCTCCTAAACAACACGTTATAACTCGAAAAGATTTGGTGTGGCGTGTACGTCTAAACCTGTAGCCTCAAAAGACAACGCACAGGAGAACTTTCTTTCGTTAAAATTTGTCAGAAAACCACGTTTTAAGGATATCCCGCATCGTGAAAATTATCTTGTTTTTCCTAAACAACACGTTGTTACTCGCAAAGCTTTGGTATTGCATGTATGTCTATGCGTGTAGCCACTTAAGAGAACGCACAGGAGATTTTTCTCTCGAAAGAACATGTAAGAATACAACGTTATAAGGAAATACAGTGTTGCAGAGTAAAGACAAATTCATACTTTTTGGAAACACTTTACGAGAAGAAATAACGCTTCGTAAAAAATTAGCTTGTATCTCCTAAACAACACGTGGTAACTCGAAAAGATTTGGTTTGGCGTGCACGTCTAAACGTGTAGCCTCAAAAGAGAACCAACAGGAGAATTTTCTTTCGTCAAAATTTGTCAGAACACCACTTTTTACGGAAATCCCGCATCGTGCGAAATTATCTTGTTTTACATAAACAACACGTTGTAACTCGAAAAGTTTTGATGTTGCCTGTATGTCTAAGTGTGTAGCCTCAAAAGGGAACGCACAGGATAGTTTTCTCGCGACAGAATATGTAAGAATACCACGTTATAAGGAAATACAGTGTTGCAGAGTAAAGACAAATATGTACGTATTGGAAACACTTTATGAGAAGAAATAACGCATCGTATAAAATTAGCTTGTATCTCCTACACAACATGTGGTAACTCGAAAGGATTTGGTGTGGTGTGCACGTCTAAACGTGAAGCCTCAAAAGAGAACCCACAGGAGAATTTTCTTTCGTCAAAATTTGTCAGAAAACCACGTTTTAAGGAAATCCCGCATCGTGCGAAATTATCTTGTTTTTCATAAACAACACATTGTAACTCAAAAAGCTTTGGTGTTACCTGTATGTCTAAGTGTGTAGCCTCAAAAGGGAACGCACAGGATAGTTTTCTCTCGAAAGAATATGTAAGACAACCACGTTTTAAGGAAATACAGTGTTGCAGAGTAAAGACAAATACGTACATATCGGAAACACTTTACAAGAAGAATTAAGGCATTGTACAAAATTAGCTTGTATCTCCTAATACATATGTATTGGAAACACTTTATGAGAGAAATAACGCATCTTGCAAAATTAGCTTGTATGTCCTAAACAACACGTTGGAACTCGAAAAGATTTGGTGTGGCATGTACGTCTAAACGTGTAGCCTCAAAAGAGTACCCACAGGAGAGTTTTATTTCTTCAAAATTTGTCAGAAAACCACGTTTTAAGGAAATCCCGCATCGTGCGAAATTATGTTGTTTTTCCTAAATAACACGTTGTAACTCGAAAAGCTTTGGTGTTGTGTGTATATCTAAGCACGTAGCCTCAAAGGAGAATGCACAGGAGAGTTTTCTCTCGAAAGAATATGCAAGAATACCACGTTATAAGGAAATACAGTGTTGCAGAGTAAAGGCAAATATTTACGTAATGGAAACACTTAAACTTTATGAGAAGAAATAACGCTTCGTAAAAAAATTAGCTTGTATCTCCTAAACAACACGATGTAACTCGAAAAGATTTGATGTGGTGTGTACGTCTAAATGTGTAGCCTCAAAAGAGAACCCACAGGAGTATTTTCTTTCGTCAAAATTTGTCAGAAAACCACGTTTTAAGGAAATCCCGCATCGTGCTAAATTATCTTGTTTTTCCTAAACAACACATTGTAACTCGAAAAGCTTTGGTGTTGCGTGTATGTCAAAGCATGTAGCCTCAAAAGAGAACGCACAGGAGAGTTTTCTCTCGAAAGAATATGTAAGAATACCACGTTATAAGGAAATACAGTGTTGCAGAGTAAAGACAAATACGTACTTATTGGAAACACTTAAACTTTACGAGAAGAAATAAGGCATCGTAAAAAATTAGTATGTATCTCCTAAACATCACGTTATAACTCGAAAAGATTTGGTGTGGTGTGTACGTCTAAACGTGTAGCCTCAAACGAGAACCCACAGGAGAATTTTCGTTCATCAAAATTTGTCAGAAAACCACGTTTTAAGGAAATCCTGCATCGTGCGAAATTATCTTGTTTTTCCTAAGCAACACGTTGTAACGCAAAAACCTTTGGTGTTGTGTGTATGTCTAAGCGTGTAGCCTCAAAAGAGAATGCAAAGGAGAGTTTTTTTCTCGAAAGAATATATAAGAATACCACGTTATTAGGAAATACAGTGTTGCAGAGTAAAGACAAATATTTACGTATTGGAAAAACTTTACGAGAAGAAATAACGCATCTTACAAAATTAGCTTGTATCTCCTAAACAACACGTTGTAACTTAAAAAGATTTGGTGTGGCGTGTACGTCTAATCGTGTAGCCTCAAAAGAGAAACCATAGGAGAATTTTCATTGGTCAAAATTTGTCAGAAAACCACGTATGAAGGAAATACCGCATCATGCGAAATTATCTTGTTTTTCCTAAACAAAACGTTTTAACTCGAAAAGCTTTGGTGTTGCGTGTATGTCTAAGCGTGTAGCCCCAAAAGAGAACGCACAGGAGAGTTTTCTCTCGAAAGAATATGTAAGAATACCACGTTGTAAGGAAATACAGTGTTGCAGAGTAAAGGAAAATACATATGTATTGGAAACGCAACATCAAAGCTTTTCGAGTTGCAACGTGTTGTTTAGGAAAAGCAAGATAATTTCGCACGATGAGTGATTTCCTTAAAACATGGTTTTCTGAGAAATATTAACGAAAAAAAATTCTCCTGTGGGTTATCTTTTGAGGCTACACGTTTAGACGTGCACGCCACACCAAATCTTTTCGAGTTACAAACTGTTGTTTAGGAGATACAAGCTAATTTTTTACGATGCTTTATTTCTTCTTGTAAGGTGTTTCCAATAGGTACGTATTTGCCTTTAGTCTGCAACACTGTATTTCCTTATAACGTGGTATTCTTACATATTCTTTCGAGAGAAAACTTTCCTGTGCGTCCTCTTTTGAGGCTACACGCTTAGACATACACGCAATACCAAAGATTTTCGCGTTACAACGTGTTGTTTAGGAAAAACAAGATAATTTCGCACGAAGAGGGATTTCCTTAATACGTGATTTTCTGACAAATTTTGACCAAAGAAAATTCTCCTATGGGTTCTCATTTGAGACTACACGTTTAGACGTACAGGCCACACCAAATCTTTTTAAGTTACAACATGTTGTTTAGGAGATACAAGCTAATTTTTTTACGATGCATTATTTCTTCTCGTAAAGTTTAAGTTTTTCCAATAAGTATGTATTTGCCTCTACTCTGCAACACTGTATTTCCTTATAACGTGGTATTCTTACATATTATTTCAAGAGAAAACTCTCCTGTGCGTTCTCGGATTTCCTTAAACCGTTGTGTTCTGACAAATTTTGAAGAAAGAAAATTCTCCTGTGGGTTCTCTTATGATGCTACACGTTTAGACATGCACACCACACCAAATCCTTTCGAGTTACCACGTGTTGTTTAGGAGATACAGGCTAATTTTGTACGATGTGTTATTTCTTCTAGTAAATTGTTTCCAATACGTACGTATTTGTCTTTCTCTGCAACACTGTATTTCCTTATAACGTGGTATTCTTACATATTCTTTCGAGGGAAAACTCTCCTGAGCATTCTCTTTTGAGGCTACATGTTTAGACATACAAGCAACAACAAAGCTTTTCGAGTTACAACGTGTTGTTTAGGAAAAACTAGATAATTTCGCACGATGAGAGATTTCCATAAACGTGGTTTTCTGAAAAATTTGACAATAGAAAGTTCTCCTGTGGGTTCTCTTTTGAGGCTACATGTTTAGACGTACACGCCACACCAAATCTGTTCGAGTTACAACGTGTTGTTTAGGAGATACAAGCTAATATTTTACAATGTGTTAATTCTTCTCATAAAGTGTTTCCAATACATACGTATTTGTCTTTACTCTGCAACATTGTATTTCCTTATAACGTGGTATTCTTACATATTCTTTCGATAGAAAACTGTCCTGTGCGTTCCCTTTTGTGGCTACACACTTAGACATACAGGCAACACCAAAGCTATTCAAGTTACAACATGTAGTTTAGGAAAAATTTTGTACGATGCATTATTTCTTCTCGTAAAGTGTTTCCAATATGTACTTATTTGTCTTTACTCTGCAACACTGTATTTCCTTATAACGTGGTATTCTTACATATTCTTTTGAGAGAAAACTCTCCTGTGCATTCTCTTTTGAGGCTACACGCTTAGAAAAACACGCAACACCAAAGCTTTTCGAGTTACAACGTGTTGTTTAGGAAAAACAAGATAATTTCACACGATGTGAGATTTCCTTAAAACGTGGTTTCTGACAAATTTTGATGAAAGAAAATTCTCCTGTGGGTTCACTTTGGAGGCTACACGTTTAGACGTACGAGCCACACCAAATCTTTTCGAGTTACAACGTGCTGTTTAGGAAAAACAAGATAATTTCTCAGGATGCGAGATTTCCATAAAACGTGGTTTTCTGAAAAAATTTTGACGTAAGAAAGTTCTCCTGTGGGTTCTCTTATGAGGCTACACGTTTACACGTACACGCCGCACCAAATTCTTTCGAGTTACAAGGTGTTGTTTAGGAGATACAAGCTAATTTTGTACCATGCGTTATTTCTTCTCATAAAGTATTTAAAATACGTACCTATTTATCTTTAATCTGCAACACTTTATTTCCTTATAACGTGGTATTCTTACATATTCTTTCTTTTTTTTTCTTTTTTTTTTCTTTTTCTTTTTTTTTTAGGCTTGATACAATTTATTTGCTTTTCTTTAGAATTTTTTTTATTGTTATTTTTTTTATTCGTACGATGCGGGATTTCCTTAAGACGTGGTTTTCTGACAAGTTCTAAGGAAAGAAAATTCTCCTGTGGGTTCTCTTATGAGGCTAAGCATTTAGACCTACACGCCACACCAAATCCTTTCGAGTTACAAGGTGTTGTTTAGGAGATACAAGCTAATTTTGTAACATGCATTAATTCTTCTCATAAAGTATTTACAATCTGTACCTATTTATCTTTACTCTGCAACACTGTATTTACTTATAACGTGGTATTCTTACATATTCTTTCGAGAGAAAACTCTCCTCTGCATTCTGTTTTGAGGCTACACGCGTAGACATACACGCCACACCAAAGCTTTTCGTGTTACAACATTTTGTTTGTGAAAAACAAGATAATTTCGCAGGATGCGAGATTTCCTTAAAACGTGGTTTCTGACAAATTTTCATGAAAGAAAATTCTCCTGTGGGTTCTCTTTTGAGGCTACACGAAGAAATAATGCATCGTTCAAAATTAGCTTGTATCTCCTAAACAACACGTTGTAACTCAAAAAGATTTGGTGTGGCGTGTACATCTAAACGTGTAGCCTCAAAAGAGAACCCACAGGAGAGTTTTCTCTCGAGAGAACATGTAAGAATACCACGTTATAAGGAAATACAGTGTTGCAGAATAAAGACAAATATGTACACATTGTAAACACTTTACGAGAAGAAATAACGCATCATACAAAATTAGCTTGTATCTCCTAAACAACACGTTGTAACTCGAAAAGATTTGGTGTGGCATGTACGTCTAAATGTGTAGCCTCAAAAGAGAACCCACAGGAGAATTTTTGTTCGTCAAAATATGTCAGAAAACCACGTTTTAAGGAAATCCCGCATCGTGTGAAATTATCTTGTTTTTCTTAAACAACACGTTGTAACTTGAAAAGATTTGGTGTTGCGTGTATGTCTAAGCATGTAGCCTCAAAAGCGAATGCACAGGAGAGTTTTCTCTTGAAAGAAGATGTAAGAATACCACGTTCTAGGAAATACAGTGTTGTAGACTAAAGACAAATATGTACGTATTGGAAACACTTTTAGAGATGAAATAATGCATCGTTCAAAATTAGCTTGTATCTCCTTAACAACACGTTGTAACTCGAAACGATTTGGTGTGGCGTGTACGACTAAACGTGTAGTCTCAAAAGCGAATCCAGAGGAGAATTTTCTTTCTTCAAAATGTTTCAGAAATCACGTTTTTAGGAAATCCCGCATTGTGCGAAATTATCTTGATTTTCCTAAACAACACGTTGTAACTCGAAAAGCTTTGGTGTTACGTGTATGTCTAAGGGTGTAGTCTCAAAAGAGAACGCAGAGGAGAGTTATCTCTCGAAAGAATATGTAAGAATACCACGTTATAAGGAAATACAGTATTGCGGAATAAAGACAAATACGTATGTATTGGAAACACTTTACGAGAAGAAATAAAACATCGTTCAAAATTAGTTTGTATCTCCTAAACAACACGTTGTAACTCGAAAAGATTTGGTGTGGCGTGTATGTCTAAGCGTGTAGCCTCAAAAGAGAACGCACAGGAGAGTTTTCTCTCGAAAGAATATTTAAGAATACCACGTTATAAGGAAATACAGTGTTGCAGAATAAAGACAAATACGTACATATTGGAAACAGTTTATGAGAAGAAATAACGCATCGTACAAAATTAGCTTGTATCTCCTAAACAACACATTGTAACTCGAAAAGAGTTGGTGTGGCATGTACGTCTAAATGTGTAGCCTCAAAAGAGAACCCACAGGAGAATTTTCTTTCGTCAAAATATGTCAGAAAACCACGTTTTACGGTAATCCCGCATCGTGTGAAATTATCTTGTTTTTCCTAAACAACACGTTGTAACTTGAAAAGCTTTGGTGTTGCGTGTATGTCTAAGCGTGTATCCTCAAAAGCGAACGTACAGGAGTGTTTTCTCTCGAAATAAGATGTAAGAATACCACGTTCTAAGGAAATACAGCGTTGCAGACTAAAGACAAATAGGTACTTATTGGAAACACTTTTAGAGATGAAATAACGCATCGTTCAAAATTAGCTTGTATCTCCTAAACAACACGTTGTAACTCGAAAAGATTTGGTGTGGCGTGTACGTCTAAATGTGTAGCCTCAAAAGAGAACCCACAGGAGAATTTTCTTTCATCAAAATTTTTCAGAAATCACGTTTTTAGGAAATCCCGCATTGTGCGAAATTATCTTGTTTTTCCTAAACAACACGTTGTAACTCGAAAAGCTTTGGTGTTACATGTATGTCTAAGCATGTAGCCTCAAAAGAGAACCCACAGGAGAGTTTTCTCTCGAAAGAATATGTAAGAATACCACGTAATAAGGATACGGTGTTGCAGAGGAAAGAGAAATACTTATGTATTGGAAAAACTTAATGAGAAGAAATAACGCATGGTAAAAAATTAGCTTGTATCTCCTAAACAACACGTTGTAACTCGAAAAGATTTGGTGTGATGTTTACATCTAAACGTGTAGCCTCAAAAGAGAACCCACAAGAGAATTTTCTTTCGTCAAATTTTTTTCAGAAAACCACGTTTTAAGGAAGTCCTGCATCGTGCGAAATCATCTTGTTTTTCCTAAACAACACGTTGTAACTCGAAAAGCTTTGGTGTTGCGTGTATGTCTAAGCGTGTAGCCTCAAAAGAGAAGGCACAGTAGTGTATTCTCTCGAAAGAATATGTAAGAATACCACGTTATAAGGAAATACAGTGTTGCAGAGTAAAGACAGATACTTACTTATTGGAAACACTTTACGAGAAGGAATAATACATAGTACAAAATTAGCTTGTATTTCCTAAACAACACGTTGTAACTCGAAGGATTTGGTGTGGCATGTAATTTGAAACTTGTAGCCTCAAAAGAGAACCCACAGGAGAATTTTCTTTTGTCAATATTTGTCAGAAAACCACGTTTTAAGGAAATCCCGCATTGTGCGAAATTATCTTGTTTTTCCTAAACAACACGTTATAACTCGAAAAGCTTTGGTGTTGCGTGTATGTCTAAACGTGTGGCCTCAAAAGAGAACGGACAGGAGAGTTTTCTCTCGAAAGAATATATAAGAATACCACGTTATAAGGAAATACAGTGTTGCAGAGTAAAGACAAATACGTATGTATGGGAAACACTTTACGAGAAGAAATAACACATCGTAAAAAATTAGCTTGTATCTCCTAAACAACACGTGGTAACTCGAAAAGATTCAGTGTGGCGTGTACGTCTAAACCTGTAGCCTCAAAAGAGAAGACACAGTAGAATTTTCTTTCGTCAAAATTTGTCAGAAAACCACGTTTTAAGGAAATCCCGCATCGTGCGAAATTATCTTGTTTTTCCTAAACAACACGTTGTAACTCGAAAAGCTTTGGTGTTGCGTGTATGTCTAAGCGTGTAGCCTCTAAAGAGAACTCCCAGGAGAATTTTCTCTTGAAAGAACATGTAAGAATACAATGTTATAAGGAAATAGAGTGTTGCAGAGTAAAGACAAATGCGTACTTATTGGAAACACTTTAAGAGAAGAAATAACACATAGTACAAAATTAGCTTGTATCTCCTAAACGCTTGGTAACTGGAAAGGATTTGGTGTGGCGTGCACGTCTAAACGTGTAGCATCAAAAGAGAACCCACAGGAGAATTTTCTTTCCTCAAAATTTGTCAGAACACAATGGTTTAAGGAAATCCCGCATTGTGCGAAATTATCTTGTTTTTCATAAACAACACGTTGTAATTCGAAAAGCATTGGTGTTGCCTGTATGTCTAAATGTGTAGCCTCAAAAGGGAATGCAAAGGATAGTTTTCTCTCGAAAGAATATGTAAGAATACCATGTTATAAGGAAATACAGTGTTGCAGAGTAAAGACAAATACGTACGTTTTGGAAACACTTTACGAGAAGAATTAACGCATCGTACAAAATTAGCTTGTATCTCCTAAACAACACGTTGTAACTCGAAAAGGTTTGGCGTGGCGTGTACTTCTAAACATGTAGCCTCAAAAGAGAACCCACAGGAGAATTTTCTTTCGTCCAAATTTTTCAGAAAACCACGTTTTAAGGAAATCCCCCATCGTGCGAAATCATCTTCTTTTTCCTAAACAACATGTTGTAACTCGAAAAGCTTTGGTGTTGCGTGTATGTGTAAGCGTGGAGCCTCAAAAGAGAAGGCACAGGAGAGTTTTCTCTCGAAAGAATATGTAAGAATCCCACGTTATAAGGAAATACAATTTTGCAGATTAAAGACAAATAAGTACAGATTGGAAACACTTTAGGAGAAGAAAGAATGCATCTTAAAAAATTAGCTTGTATCTCCTAAACAACATGTTGTAACTCGAAAAGATTTGGTGTGACGTGTACGTCTAAACGTGTAGCCTCAAAAGAGAACCCCAGGAGAATTTTCTTTCTTTCTTTTTTTTTTTTACGTTTTTTAAATTAAATATTTTCTTTATTTACATTTTAAATATTATCTGCATTCCTGGTTTCCCCTCTGAAAACACACTATCCCATAACCCCTTCTCCCTGCTCACCAACCCATCCACTCCCACTCCTTTTTTTTTTGTCTTATTTTTTTTTAGTGTTAACTTTTTTTTTATTCGATATAATTTATTTACATTTCAAATGATTTCCCCTTTTCTAGCCCCCCCACTCCCCGAAAGTCCCGAAAGCCCCCTTCTCTTCCCCTGTCCTCCCATCTACCCCTTCCCACTTCCCCGTTCTGGTTTTGCTAAATACTGTTTCACTGAGTCTTTCCAGAACCAGGGGCCACTCCTCCTTTCTTCTTGTACCTCATTTGATGTGTGGATTATGTTTTGGGTATTCCAGTTTTCTAGGTTAATATCCACTTATTAGTGAGTGCATACCATGATTCACCTTTTGAGTCTGGGTTACCTCACTTAGTATGATATTCCCTAGCTCCATCCATTTGCCTAAGAATTTCATGAATTCATTGTTTCTAATGGCTGAATAGTGCTCCACTGTGTAGATATACCACATTTTTTGCATCCACTCTTCTGTTGAGGGATACCTGGGTTCTTTCCAGCATCTGGCAATTATAAATAGGGCTGCTATGAACATAGTAGAACATGTATCCTTATTACATGGAGGGGAGTCTTCTGGGTATATGCCCAGGAGTGGTATAGCAGGATCTTCTGGAAGTGAGGTGCCCAGTTTTCGGAGGAACCGCCAGACTGATTTCCAGAGTGGTTGTACCAATTTGCAACCCCACCAGCAGTGGAGGAGTGTTCCTCTTTCTCCACACCCTCTCCAACACCTGCTGTCTCCTGAATTTTTAATCTTAGCCATTCTGACTGGTGTAAGATGAAATCTTAGGGTTGTTTTGATTTGCATTTCCCTGATGACTAATGAAGTTGAGCATTTTTTAAGATGCTTCTCCGCCATCCGAAGTTCTTCAGGTGAGAATTCTTTGTTTAACTCTGTACCCCATTTTTTAATAGGGTTGTTTGGTTTTCTGGAGTCTAACTTCTTGAGTTCTTTATATATATTGGATATTAGCCCTCTATATGATGTAGGATTGGTGAAGATCTTTTCCCAATTTGTTGGTTTCCGATTTTTCCTCTTGATGGTGTCCTTTGCCTTACAGAAACTTTGTAATTTCATGAGGTCCCATTTGTCAATTCTTGCTCTTAGAGCATACGCTATTGGTGTTCTGTTCAGAAACTTTCTCCCTGTACCGATGTCCTCAAGGTTCTTCCCCAGTTTCTTTTCTATTAGCTTCAGAGTGTCTGGCTTTATGTGGAGGTCCTTGATCCATTTGGATTTGAGCTTAGTACAAGGAGACAAGGATGGATCAATTCGCATTCTTCTGCATGCTGACCTCCAGTTGAACCAGCACCATTTGTTGAAAAGGCTATCTTTTTTCCATTGGATGTTTTCAGCCTCTTTGTCAAGGATCAAGTGGCCATAGGTGTGTGGGTTCATTTCTAGATCTTCAATCCTGTTCCATTGATCCTCCTGTCTGTCACTGTACCAACACCATGCAGTTTTTAACACTATTGCTCTGTAGTATTGCTTGAGGTCAGGGATACTGATTCCCCCAGATTTTCTTTTGTTGCTGAGAATAGTTTTAGCTATCCTGGGTTTTTTGTTGTTCCAGATGAATTTGATAATTGCTCTTTCTAACTCTGTGAAGAATTGAGTTGGGATTTTGATGGGTATTGCATTGAATCTGTATAGTGCTTTAGGCAGAATGGCCATTTTAACTATATTGGTTCTACCGATCCATGAGCATGGGAGGTTTTCGCATTTTTTGAGGTCTTCTTCCATTTCCTTCTTCAGAGTCTTGAAGTTCTTGTCATACAGATCTTTCACATGTTTGGTAAGGGTCACCCCAAGATACTTTATACTGTTTGAGGCTATTGTGAAGGGGGTCATTTCCCTAATTTCTTTCTCAGCCTGCTTATCCTTTGAGTATAGGAAGGCCACTGATTTGCTTGAGTTGATTTTATAACCTGCCACTTTGCTGAAGTTGTTTATCAGCTGTAGGAGCTCTCTAGTGGAGTTCTTTGGGTCACTTAGGTAGACGATCATGTCGTCTGTAAATAATGATAGTTTGACTTCTTCCTTTCCAATTTGTATCCCTTTGACCTCCTTATGTTGTAGAATTGCCCGAGCTAGTACCTCAAGTACAATATTGAAAAGATAAGGAGAAAGGGGGCAGCCTTGTCTGGTCCTTGATTTCAGTGGGATTGCTTCAAGTTTCTCTCCATTTAGTTTGATGCTGGCTACCGGTTTGCTGTATATTGCTTTTACTATGTTTAGGTATGGGCCTTGAATTCCTGTTCTCTCCAAGACTTTAAGCATGAAGGGATGCTGAATTTTGTCAAATGTTTTTTCAGCATCCAATGAAATGACCATGTGGTTTTGTTCTTTGAGTTTGTTTATGTAGTGGATTGTATTGATGGATTTCCGTATATTGAACCAACCCTGCATTCCCGGGATAAAGCCTACTTGATCATGGTGGATGATCGTTTTGATGTGTTCTTGGATTCGGTTAGCAAGAATTTTATTGAGTATTTTTGCATCGATGTTCATAAGGGAAATTGGTCTGAAGTTCTCTTTCTTTGTTGGATCTTTTTGTGGCTTTGGTATCAGCGGAATTGTGGCTTCGTAGAAGGAATTGGGTAGTGTTCCTTCTGTTTCTATTTTGTGGAATAGTTTGAAAAGTATTGGTGTTAACTCTTCTTTGAAGGTCTGGTAGAATTCTGCACTGAAGCCATCTGGTCCTGTGCTTTTTTTGGTTGGAAGACTTTCTATGACTCCTTCTATTTCTTTAGGCATTATGGGACTGTTTAGATGGTCTAGTTGGTCCTGATTTAATTTTGGTATTTGGTATCTGTCAAGGAAATTGTCCATTTCCTCCAGATTCTCCAGTTGTGTTGAGTACAGGCTCTTGTAGTAGGATCTGATGATTTTTTGGATTTCCTCAGTTTCCGTTGTTATATCTCCCTTTTCATTTCTAAGTTTGTTAATTTGGATACTTTCTCTGTGCCCTTTGGTCAGTCTGGCTAAGGGTTTATCTATCTTGTTGATTTTCTCAAAGAACCAGCTCCTGGTTTTGTTGATTTTTTGTATGGTTCTCTTTGTTTCTACTTGATTGATTTCGGCCCTGAGTTTGATGATTTCCTGCCTTCTACTCCTCCTGGGTGAAATAGCTTCTTTTTGTTCTAGGGCTTTCAGGTGTGTCATTAAGCTGGTAATGTATGCTCTCTCCATTTTCTTTTTGGAGGCACTCAGGGCTATGAGTTTTCCTCTTAGCACTGCTTTCATTGTGTCCCATAGATTTGGGTATGTTGTGTTTTCATTTTTATTGTGTTCTAAAAAGTCTTTAATTTCTTTCTTTATTTCTTCCTTGACCAAGGTATCATTGAGTAGAGTATTGTTCAGTTTCCACGTGTATGTGGGTTTTCTGTTGTTTCTGTTGCTATTGAAGACCACTTTTACTCCATAGTGATCAGATAGGAGGCATGGTATTAGTTCTATCTTCTTATATTTGTTGAGGTCTGTCTTGTGACCAATTATATGGTCGATTTTGGAGAAGGTACCATGAGGTGCTGAGAAAAAGGTATATTCTTTTGTTTTAGGATAGAATGTTCTATATATATCTGTTAAATCTAATTGGTCCAAAGCTTCAATTAGTTTCATTGTGTCCCTGTTTAGTTTCTGTTTTCCTGATCGGTCCATTGAGGAAAGTGCAGTGTTGAAGTCACCCACAATTATTGTGTTAGGTGCAATGTGTGCTTTTAGTTTTAATAAAGTTTCTTTTACGAAAGAGGGTGCCCTTGCATTTGGGGCATAGATGTTCAGGATTGACAGTTCTTCTTTTTGTATTTTTCCTTTGCCCAGCAAGAAGTGTCCCTCAGGGTCTCTTTTGATGACTTTGGGTTGAAAGTCAATTTTATCTGATATTAAAATGGCTACTCCAGCTTGTTTCCTGAGACCATTTGCTTGTAAAATTGTCTTCCAGCCTTTTACTCTAAGGTAGTGTTTGTCTTTGACCCTGAGGTGTGTTTCCTGTAAGCAGCAAAATGTAGGGTCCTGTTTACGTATCCATTCAGTTAGTCTGTGTCTTTTTGTTGGGGCATTAAGTCCATTGATGTTAAGAGATATTAAGGAATAGTGATTGTTACTTCCTATCATTTTTGACGTTATTTTTTAAATTTGAATGCTTAACTTCTTTTGGGTTTGATGAAAGGTTACTATCTTGCTTTTTCCAGGGTGAAGTTTCCCTCCTTGTATTGGTGTTGTCTTCCTATTATCCTTTTTAGGGCCGGGTTTGTGGATAGATATTGGGTAAACTTGGTTTTGTCATGAAATATCTTAGTTTCTCCATCTATGGTGATTGAGAGTTTTGCTGGATATAGTAGTTTTGGTTGGCATTTGTGTTCTCTTAGAGTCTGCATGAGATCTGCCCAGGACCTTCTAGCCTTCATAGTCTCCGGTGAAAAGTCTGCTGTGATTCTGATAGGTCTTCCTTTATATGTTACTTGGCCTTTTTCTCTTACTGCCTTTAGTATTCTTTCTTTGTTTAGAACATTTGGTGTTTTGATTATTATGTGACGGGAAGTATTTCTGTTCTGGTCCAGTCTGTTTGGAGTTCTGTAGGCTTCTTGTATATTCATGGGCATCTCTCTCTTTAGGTTAGGGAAGTTTTCTTCCATAATTTTATTGAAGATATTTGCTGGCCCTTTAAGTTGTAAATCTTCACTCTCATCTATGCCTATAATCCTTAGGTTTGGTCTTCTCATTGTGTCCTGGATTTCCTGGATATTTTGGGTTACAAGCTTTTTGCATTTTGCATTTTCTTTAACTGTTGAGTCCATGGTTTCTATGGAATCTTCAGCATCTGAGATTCTTTCTTCTATCTCTTGTATTCTGTTGTTGATATTTGCATCTCTGTCCCCTGATTTCTTCCCAAGGCTTTCTATCTCAAAAGTTGTCTCCCTTTGAGTTTTCTTAGTTGTTTCTACTTCTGATTTTAGATCCTGGATGGTTTTGCTTAGCTCCTTCACTTGCATGTTTGTGTTTTCCTGTAATTCTTTAAGAGATTTTTGTGTTTCCTCTTTCATGAGCTCAGCCTGTTGACCAAAGTTCTCCTGTATTTCTTTAAGTGTTTTTTTGCATTTCCTCCTTGTTGGCTTTTGTATTCTCCTGGATTTCTTTCAATGATTTTTGTGTTTCCCTTGCAAGGGCTTCTAACTTTTGATCCATTTTCTCCTGAATTTCTTTAAGTATGTCCTTCATGTGTTCCTGTACCAGCATCATGACCAGTGATTTTAAATCCAAATCTTGTTTTACTGGTGTGATGGGGTATCCAGGACATGTTGGTAGAGGAGAATTGGGTTCAGATGTTGCCATATTGCCTTGATTTCTGTTAGTGACGTTCCTGCGTTTGCCTTTTGCCATCTAGTTCTCACTGGTGTTAGTTTGTCTTGTCAGTGCTGGACTCACCAGTGCAAGCTGCCCCTTCCCCGTTGGGCTCTGGTGCACAGCTTACCTCCTGCACTGCTTGTAGACAGGGTGCTGCTGCCCAGGCTGTTCAGATCCCAAAGCAGGCACCCGAAGGCTCCTGCTGGGGCCCGCTGGATTCACTGGAGCACACTGACTTCTCCCAGCTGGCCGCCCGGAAACCCAGCTAGCCACTTGCAGGACTTGGAGATGTGGTGCTGCCGCCCAGGCTGATCTGGGCAGCAGAACTCCCAATCGGGTTGGTGCACACAAGGCTATCCTAGCTGCTCAGGCCCTGAGTCTAGGCAAAAGCCTGGCAGGCCAATGTCGGTGCAAAGTTCCCCTCAGCTGTGGGTGTTAATTGGGTGTGTCAGGTGGCTAGGATGGTGGCGTGTGCGAGTTCCCTGAGAGTGCTGGGAGAGTCTGCTGGGCTAACAACCTCCTGGCTGGGTCAGCACACAGATGGCCCAACGAGCAGCCCAGGGCCTGGGGGTCAGTCCAGGGCCTGACCGTCTGAGACCCCTGCTATGTCCGCCTCGGGCTATGCCTGTTAGCTGGTTTGGTTTTGCCTGCTAGGTCTCTCTGGCTTCCCGTAGGCAAAATGGTGGTGGTGCGCAAACTGGCCCGGATAAACAACCTCCTGGCCGGGTCGGCACACAGATGGCCCACCGAGCAGCCCAGGGCCTGGGGGCAGTCCAGGGACTGACCGTCTGAGACCCCTGCTATGTCCGCCTCGGGCTATGCCTGTTAGCCGGTTTGGTTTTGCCTGCTAGGTCTCCCTGGCTTCCCCCAGGCAAAATGGTGGTGGTGCGCGCGCCGGCCCTGGAGGAAAAAAACCTCCTGGCCGGGTTTGCACCCCGGTGGACCCCCGATCAGCTCAGGGCCTGGGTGCAGGCCAACGCCCGTCGGGCTTAGACCCCCGCGATGTTGTTCTCGGGTTATATTTGCGTACCTCAGTCTGATTTCTCTGGCGACCGAGAACCAATATGGAGCCCTCGTAACTGACTGGCGGGAGGCAGAGTTCTGATGTGGCTTCCGTGTGGTGAAAGGCACCGTAAATCCGCCGCTGCTTGCAGCCTGGCTGGCCAGCGATGGCCAGTGGTCGTGGGCACCGGGTCTGCCTGGACCCTGTCCGCTTGGTTCTACTGCTGATGGCCCTTCCTCTGGACCAGCCGCTGCTGCTGCTACTGCTGCTGCTGCCGCCGCTCCCAGGCCCAAGAATTTTCTTTCATCAAAATTTGTCAGAAACCACGTTTTAAGGAAATCTCGCATCGTGTGAAATTATCTTGTTTTTCATAAACAACACATTGTAAATCGAAAAGCTTTGGTGTTGCGTGTATGTCTAAGCGTGTAGCCTCAAAAGAGAACGCACAGGAGAGTTTTCTCTCGAAAGAAAATGTAGGAATACCACGTTATAAGGAAATACAGTGTTGCAGAGTAAAGACAAATACGTACATATTGGAAACACTTTAAGAGAAGAAATAACGCATCGTACAAAATTAGCTTGTATCTCCTAAACAAAACTTTGTAACTCGAAAAGATTTGGTGTGGCTCATACCTCTACAAGTGTAGCCTCAAAAGAGAACCCACAGGAGGAAATTCTTTCGTTAAAATTTTTCAGAAAACCACGATTTATGGAAATCTCGCATCATGCGAAATTATCTTGTTTTTTCCTAAACAACACGTTGTAACTCGAAAAGCTTTGGTGTTGCGTGTTTGTCTAAGCATGTAGCCTCGAAAGAGAACGCACAGGAGAGTTTTCCCTCGAAAGAATATGTAAGAATACCACGTTATAAGGAAATACAGTGTTGCAGAGTAAAGACAAATTCGTACGTATTGGAAACACTTTATGAGAAGAATTAACGCATCTTACAAAATTAGCTTGTATCTCCTAAACCAAACGTTGTAACTCGAAAGGATTTGGTGTGGCGTGTACATCTAAACATGTAGCCTCAAAAGAGAACCCACAGGAGAATTTTCTTTCGTCAAAATTTTTCAGAAAACCACGTTTTAAGGAAATCCCACATCGTGCGAAATTATCTTGTTTTTCCTAAACAACACGTTGTAACTCGAAAAGCTTTGGTGTTGCGTGTATGTCTAAGCATGTAGCCTCAAAAGAGAAGGCACAGGAGAGTATTCTCTTGAAAGAATATGTAAGAATACCACGTTATAAGGAAATACAGTGTTGCAGAGTAAAGACAGATACTTACTTATTGGAAACACTTTACGAGAAGGAATAATACATCGTAAAAAATTAGCTTGTATTTCCTAAACAACACGTTGTAACTCGAAGGATTTGGTGTGGCGTGTAAGTTGAAACGTGTAGCCTCAAAAGAGAACCCACAGGAGAATTTTCTTTCGTCAAAATTTGTCAGAAAACCACGTTTTAAGGAAATCCCGCATTGTGCGAAATTATCTGGTTTTTCCTAAACAACACATTGTAATTCGAAAAGCTTTGGTGTTGCGTGTATGTCTAAACGTGTGGCCTCAAAGGAGAACGCACAGGACAGTTTTCTATTGAAAGAATATGTAAGAATACCACGTTATAAGGAAATACAATGTTGCAGAGTAAAGACAAATATGTATGTATTGGAAACACTTTATGAGAAGAATTAACGCATTGTAAAAAATTAACTTGTATCTCCTAAACAATACGTTGTAACTCGAACAGATTTGGTGTGGCGTGTACGTCTAAACATGTAGCCTCAAAAGAGAACCCACAGGAGAATTTTCTTTCGTCAAAATTTTTCAGAAAACCACGTGTTAAGGAAATCCCCCATCGTGCGAAATCATCTTCTTTTTCCTAAACAACATGTTGTAACTTGAAAAGCTTTGGTGTTGCGTGTATGTGTAAGCATGGAGCCTCAAAAGAGAAGGCACAGGAGAGTTTTCTCTCGAAAGAATATGTAAGAATACCACGTTATAAGGAAATACAATTTTGCAGAGTAAAGACAAATAAGTACATATTGGAAACACTTTATGAGAAGGAAGAATGGATCGTAAAAAATTAGCTTGTATCTCCTAAACAACACGTTGTAACTCGAAAAGATTTGGTGTGACGTGTATGTCTAAACGTTTAGCCTCAAAAGAGAACCCACAGGAGAATTTTCTTTCATCAAAATTTGTCAGAAACCACGTTTAAAGGAAATCTCGCATCGTGCGAAATTATCTTGTTGTTCCTAAACAACACGTTGTAAATCGAAAAGCTTTGGTGTTGCGTGTATGTCTAAGCTTGTAGCCTCAAAAGAGAACGCACAGTAGAGTTTTCTCTTGAAAGAATATGTAGGAATACCACGTTATAAGGAAATACAGTGTTGCAGAGTAAAGACAACTACGTACGTATTGGAAACACGTTAAGAGAAGAAATAACGCATCGTACAAAATTAGCTTGTATCTCCTAAAGAACACTTTGTAACTCGAAAAGATTTGGTGTGGCTCGTACCTCTAGAAGTGGAGCCTCAAAAGAGAACCCACAGGAGAACTTTCTTTCATCAAAATATTTCAGAAAACCACGTTTTATGGAAATCTCGCATCGTGCGAAATTATCTTGTTTTTCCTAAACAACACGTTGTAACTCGAAAAGCTTTGGCGTTGCGTGTATGTCTACACGTGTAGCCTCAAAAGAGAACGCACAGGAGCGTTTTCCCTCGAAAGAATATGTAAGAATACCACGTTATATGGAAATACAATGTTGCAGAGTAAAGGCAAATAAGTACATATTGGAAACACTTAGGAGAAGAAATAACGCATCTTACAAAATTTGCTTGTATCTCCTAAACAACACGTTGTAACTCGAAAAGATTTGGTGTGGCTCGTACGTCTACACGTGTACCCTCAAAAGAGAAACCACAGGATAACTTTCTTTCGTCAAAATTTGTCAGAAAACCACGTTTTAAGGAAATCCCGCTTCGTGCAAAATTATCTTGTTTTTCATAAACAACATGTTGTAACTCAAAAAGCTTTGGTGTTTCGTGTATGTCTAAGCCTGTAGCCTCTAAAGAGAACGCACAGGAGAGTTTTCTCTCGAAATAACATGTAAGAATACAACGTTATAAGGAAATACAGTGTTGCAGAGTAAAGACAAATACGTAATTATTGGAAACACTTTACGAGAAGAAATAACGCATCGTAGAAAATTAGCTTGTTTCTCCTAAGCAACACGTGGTAACTCGAAAGGATTTGGTGTGGCATGTATGTCTAAACGTGGAGCCTCAAAAGAGAACCCACAGGAGAATTTTCATTCGTCAAAATTTGTCATAAAACCACGTTTTAAAGAAATCCCGCATCGTGCGAAATAATCTTGTTTTTCATAAACAACACGTTGTAACTCTAAAAGCATTGATGTTGCCTGTATGTCTAAGTGTGCAGCCTCAAAAGGGAACGCACAGGATACTTTTCTCTCGAAAGAATATGTAAGAATACCACGTTATAAAGAAATACAGTGTTGCAGAGTAAAGACAAATACGTATGTATTGGAAACACTTTATGAGAAGAATTAACGCATCGTACAAAATTAGCTTGTATCTCCAAAACAACACGTTGTAACTCGAAAAGATTTGGTGTGGCGTGTACATCTAAACATGTAGCCTCAAAAGAGAACCCACAGGAGAATTTTCTTTCGTCAAAATTTTTCAGAAAACCACGGTTTAAGGAAATCCCGCATCGTGCGAAATCATCTTCTTTTTCCTAAACAACATGTTGTAACTCGAAAAGCGTTGGTGTTGCGTGTATGTGTAAGCGTGGAGACTCAAAAGAGAAGGCACAGGAGAGTGTTCTCTTGAAAGAATATGTAAGAATACCACGTTAAAAGGAAATACAATTTTGCAGAGTAAAGACAAATAAGTACATATTGGAAACACTTTACGAGAAGAAATAATGCATCGTAAAAAATGAGCTTGTATCTCCTAAACAACACGTTGTAACTCGAAAAGATTTGGTGTGTCATGTACGTCTAAAAGTGTAGCCTCAAACGAGAACCCACAGGAGAATTTTCTTTCATCAAAATTTGTCTGAAACCACTTTTTAAGGAAATAGCGCATCGTGCGAAATTATCTTGTTTTTCCTAAACAACACGTTGTAACTCAAAAAGCTTTGGTGTTGCGTGTATGTCTAAGCGTGTAGCCTCAAAAGAGAATGCACAGGAGAGTTTTCTCTCGAAAGAATATGTAAGAATACCACGTTATAAGGAAATACAGTGTTGCAGAATAAAGACAACTACGTATGTATTGGAAGCACTTTAAGAGAAGAAATAACGCATTGTACAAAATTAGCTTGTATCTCCTAAACAACACATTGTAACTCGAAAAGATTTGGTGTGGCTCGTACCTCTACATGTGTAGCCTCAAAAGAGAACCCAGAGGAGAACTTTCTTTCGTCAAAATTTGTCTGAAAACCACGTTTTATGGAAATCTCGCATTGTGCGAAATTATCTTCTTTTTCCTAAACAACACGTTGTAACTCGAAAAGCTTTGGCGTGCGTGTTCGTCTAAGCATGTAGCCTCAAAAGAGCATGCACAGGAGAGTTTTCCCTCGAAAGAATATGTAAGAATACCACGTTATAAGAAAATACAGTGTTGCAGAGTAAAGATAAATAACGACACATTGGAAACAATTTAGGGAAGAAATAACGCATCGTACAAAATTTGCTTGTATCTCCTAAACAACATGTTATAACTCGAAAATATTTGGTGTGGCTCATACTTCTACACTTGTAGCCTCAAAAGAGAACCAACAGGAGAACTTTTTTTCGTCAAAATTTGTCAAAGTACCACTTTTTAAGGAATTCCCGCATCGTGCAAAATTATCTTGTTTTTCCTAAACAACACGTTGTAACTCGAAAAGCTTTGGTGTTGCGTGTATGTCTGAGCATGTTGCCTCTAAAGACAATGCACAGGAGAGTTTTCTCTCAAAAGAACATGTAATAATACAACGTTAAAAGGAAATACAGTGTTGCAGAGTAAAGACAAATACGTACGTATTGGAAACACTTTACGAGAAGAAATAACGCATCATACAAAATTAGCTTGTATCTCCTAAACAACACGTGGTAACTCTAAAGGATTTGGTGTGGCGTGTACGTCTAAATGTGTAGCCCCAAAAGTGAACCGACAGGAGAATTTTCTTTCGTCAAAATTTGTCAGAAAACCACGTTTTAAGGAAATCCTGCATCGTGCGAAATTATCTTGTTTTTCCTAAACAACATGTTGTAACTCAAAAAGCTTTGGTGTTGCCTGTATGTCTAAGTGTGTAGCCTCAAAAGAGAACGCACAGGATAGTTTTCTCTCGAAATAATATGTAAGAATACCACGTTATAAGGAAATACAGTGTTGCAGAGCAGACAAATATGTACATATTGGAAACACTTTACGAGAAGAAGTAACGCATCGTAGAAAATTAGCTTGTATCTCCTAAACAAAACGTTGTAACTCGAAAAGATTTGGTGCGGCGTGTACGTCTAAACGTGTAGCCTCAAAAGAGAACCCACAGGAGAATTTTCTTTCGTCAAAATTTTTCAGAAAACCACGTTTTAAGGAAATCCCGCATCGTGCCAAATCATCTTCTTTTTCCTGAACAACATGTTGTAACTCGAAAAGCTTTGGAGTTGGGTGTATGTCTAAGCTTGTAGCCTCAAAAGAGAATGCACAGGAGAGTTTTCTCTCGAAAGAATTTGTAAGAATACCATGTTATGAGAAAATACAGTGTTGCAGAATAAAGACAAATACGTACGTATTGGAAACACTTTAAGAGAGGAAATAACACATCGTACAAAATTATCTTGTATCTCCTAAACAACAATTGGAACTCGAAAAGATTTGTTGTGGCTCGTACTTCTACACGTGTAGCCTCAAAAGAGAACCCACAGGAAAACTTTCTTTCGTCAAAATTTTTCAGAAAACCACGTTTTATGGAAATCTCGCATCGTGCGAAATTATCTTGCTTTTCCTAAACAACACATTGTAACTCGAAAATCTTTGGCGTTGTCTGTATGTCTAAGCGTGTAGCCTCTAAAGAGTACGCACAGGAGAGTTTTCTCTCAAAAGAACATGTAAGAATACAACGTTATAAGGGAATACAGTGTTGCAGAGTAAAGACAAATACATACTTGATGGAAACACTTTACGAGAAGAAATAACGCATTGTAAAAAATTAGCTTGTATCTCCTAAACAACACATGGTAACTCGAAAGGACTTGGTGTGGCGTGTACGTCTAAACGTGTAGCCTCAAAAGAGAACCCATAGGAGAATTTTCTTTCTTCAAAATTTTTCAGAAAATCACGTTTTAACGAAATCCCGCATCCTGCGAAATTATCTTGTTTTTCCTAAACAACAAGTTGTAACTCGAAAAGCTTTGGTGTTGCGTGTATGACTAAGTGTGTAGCCACAAAAGGGAATGCACAGGAGAGTTTTCTCTCGAAAGAATATGTAAGAATACCACGTTATAAGGAAATACAGTGTTGCAGAGTAAAGACAAATACGTACATATTGGAAACACTTTAAAAGAAGAAATATCGCATCATACAAAATTAGCTTGTGTCTCCTAAACAACTCGTTGTAACTCGAAAAGTTTTGGTGTGACGTGTACGTCTCACCGTGTAGCCTCAAAAGAGAACCCACAGGAGAATTTTCTTTCATCAAAATTTGTCAGAAACCACGTTTTAAGGAAATCTCGCATTGTGCGAAATTATCTAGTTTTTCCTAAACAACACGTTGTAACTCGAAAATCTTTGGTGTTGTGTGTATGTCTAAGCATGTAGCCTCAAAAGAGAACACACAGGAGAGTTTTCCCTCAAAAGAATATGTAAGAATATCACATTATAAGGAAATACAGTGTTGCAGAGTAAAGACAAATACGTATGTATTGGAAACACTTTACGAGAAGAACTAATGCATCATACAAAATTAGCTCGTATCTCCTAAACAACCGGTTGTAACTCGAAAGGATTTGGTGTGGTGTGTACGGCTAAACGTGTAGCCTCAAAAGAGAACCCACAGGAGAATTTTCTTTCGTCAAAATATGTGAGAAAACCACGTTTTAAGGAAATCCCTCATCGTGCAAAATTATCTTGTTTTTCCTAAACAACAAGTTGTAACTCGAAAAGCTTTGGTGTTGCGTGTATGTCTAAGCGTGTAGCCTCAAAAGAGAATGTAAAGGAGAGTTTTTTCTCGAAAGAATATTTAAGAATACCACGTTATAAGGAAATACATTGTTGCAGTGTAAAGTCAAATACGTACATATTTGAAACTCTCTACGAGAAGAAATAACGCATCGTAAAAAATTAACTTGTTTCTCCTAAACAACACGTTGTAACTCGAAAAGATTTGGTGTGGCGTGTACGTCTAAACGTGTAGCCTCAAAAGAGAACCCACAGGACAATTTTCTTTCGTTAAATTTTTTTCAGAAAACCGCGTTTTAAGGAAATCCAGCATCGTGCGAAATCATCTTCTTTTTCCTAAACAACATGTTGTAACTCAAAAAGCTTTGGTGTTGCGTGTATGTCTAAGCGTGGAGCCTCAAAAGCGAAGGCACAGGAGAGTTTTCTCTCGAAAGAATATGTAAGAATAGACGTTATAAAGAAATACAATTTTGCCGAGTAAAGGCAAATAAGTACATATTGGAAACACTTTAGGAGAAGAAATAACGCATCGGACAAATTAGCTTGTATCTCCTAAACAACACGTGGTAACTCGAAAAGGTTTGGTTTGGCGTGTACGTCTAAACGTGTAGCCGCAAAAGAGAACACAAAGGAGAATTTTCTTTCGTCATAATTTGTCAGAAAACCACGTTTTAAGGAAATCCCCCATCGTGCGAAATTATCTTGTTTTTCCTAAACAACAACTTGTAACACGAAAAGCTTTGGTGTTGCATGTATGTCTCAGTGTGTAGCCTCAAAAGAGAATGCACAGGAGAGTTTTCTCTCGAAAGAACATGTAAGAATACAACGTTATAAGGAAATACAGTGTTGGAGAGTAAAGACAAATACGTACATATTGGAAACACTTTACGAGAAGAAATGACACATCATAAAATATAAGCTTGTATCTCCTAAACAACAAGTGGTAATTCGAAAAGATTTGGTTTGGCGTGTACGTCTAAAAGTGTAGCCTCAAAAGAGACCCCACAGGAGAATTTTCTTTCTTCAAAATTTGTCAGAAAACCACGATATAAAGAAATCCCTCATCATGCAAAATTATCTTGTTTTTCCTAAACAACATGTTGTAACTCGAAAAACTTTGGTGTTGTGTGTATGTCTAAGCGTGTAGCCTCAAAAGAGGATGTAAAGGAGAGTTTTTTCTAGAAAGAATATGTAAGAATACCACGTTATAAGGAAATAGAGTGTTGCAGAGTAAAGACAGATACGTACATATTGGAAACACTTTACGAGAAGAAATAACGCATCGTAAAAAATTAACTTGTATCTCCTAAACAACACGTTGTAACTCGAAAAAATTCGGTGTGGCGTGTACGTCTAAACTTGTTGCCTCAAAAGAGAACCCACAGGCCAATTTTCTTTCGTTAAAAATTTTCAGAAAACCACGTTTTAAGGAAATCCCGCATCGTGCAAAATCATCTTCTTTTTCCTAAACAACATGTTGTAACTCAAAAAGCTTTGGTGTTGCGTGTATGTCTAAGCGTGGAGCCTCAAAAGTGAAGTTACAGGAGAGTTTTCTCTCGAAAGAATATGTAAGAATACCACGTTATAAAGAAATACAATTTTGCAGAGTAAAGGCAAATAAGTACATATTGGAAACACTTTAGGAGAAGAAATAACGCATCATAACGCATCGTACAAAATTAGCGTGTATCTCCTAAACAACACGTGGTAACTCGAAAAGATTTGGTTTGGCGTGTACGTCTAAACGTGTAGCCTCAAAAGAGAACACAAAGGAGAATTTTCTTTCGTCAAAATTTTCAGAAAACCACGTTTTAAGGAAATCCCGCATCGTGCGAAATTATCTTGTTTTTCCTAAACAACACCTTGTAACTCGAAAAGCTTTGGTGTTGCGTGTATGTCTCAGCGTGTAGCCTCAAAAGAGAATGCACAGGAGAGTTTTCTCTCGAAAGATCATGTAAGAATACAACGTTATAAGGAAATACAGTGTTGCAGAGTAAAGACAAATACGTACTTATTGGAAACACTTTACAAGAAGAAATTACGCATCATACAATATTAGCTTGTATGTCCTAAACAAAAAGTGGAAACTCGAAAACATTTGGATTGGCGTGTACGTCTAAAAGTGTAGCCTCAAAAGAGAACCCACTGGAGAATTTTCTTTCTTCAAAATTTGTCAGAAAATCACGTTTTAACGAAATCCCGCATCCTGCGAAATTATCTTGTTTTTCCTAAACAACAAGTTGTAACTCGAAAAGCTTTGGTGTTGCGTGTATGTCTAAGTGTGTAGCCTCAAAAGGGAATGCACAGGAGAGTTTTCTCTCGAAAGAATATGTAAGAATACCCCGTTTTAAGGAAATACAGTGTTGCAGAGTAAAGACAAATACGTACATATTGGAAACACTTTACGAGAAGAATTAACGCATCGTACAAAATTAGCTTGAATCTCCTAAACAACACGTTGTTACTCGAAAAGATTTGGTGTGGCCTGTACGTCTAAACGTGTAGCCTCAAAAGAGATCCCACAGGAGAATTTTCTTTCATCAAAATTTGTCAGAAACCACGTTTTAAGGAAATCTCGCATTGTGCGAAATTATCTAGTTTTTCCTAAACAACACGTTGTAACTCGAAAAGCTCTGGTGTTGCGTGTATGTCTAAGCGTGTAGCCTCAAAAGAGAAAGCACAGGAGAGTTTTCTCTCGAAAGAATATGTAAGAATGCCACGTTATAAGGAAATACAATGTTGCAGAGTAAAGACAAACACATACGTATTGGAAACACTTTACGAGAAGAATTAACGCGTAGTACAAAATTAGCTTGTATCTCCTAAACAACAAGTTGTAACTCGAAAAGATTTGGTGTGGCCTGTACGTCTAAACGTGTAGCCTCAAAGGAGAACCCACAGGAGAATTTTCTTTCATCAAAATTTTTCACAGAACCAAGTTTTAAGGAAATCCCGCATCGTGTGAAACCATCTTCTTTTTCCTAAACAAAATATTTTAACTCGAAAAGCTTTAGTGTTGCGTGTATGTCTAAGCGTGGAGCCTCAAAAGAGAAGGCACAGGATAGTTTTCTCTCGAGAGAATATGTAAGAATACCACGTTATTAGGAAATACAATTTTGCAGAGTAAAGACAAATAAGTACCTATTGGAAACACTTTACGAGAAGAAATAATACATCATACAAACTTACCTTGTATCTCCTAACAACACGTGGTAACTCGAAAAGATTTGGTTTGGCGTGTACGTCTAAACGTGTAGCCTCAAAAGAGAACCAACAGGAGAATTTTTTTTCATCAAATTAGATAACCACGTTTTAAGGAAATCCCGCATCGTGCAAAATTATCTTGTTTTTCCTAAACAACACATTGTAACTCGAAAAGCTTTGGTGTTGCGTGTATATCTAAGCGTGTAGCCTCAAAAGAGAATGCACAGGAGAGTTTTCTCTCAAAGGAACATGTAAGACTACAACGTTATAAGGAAATACAGTGTTGCAGAGTAAAGACAAAAACATAAATATTGGAAACACTTTACGAGAAGAAATGACGCATCATAAAATATAAGCTTGTATCTCCTAAACAACAAGTGGTAACTCGAAAAGATTTGGTTTGGCGTGTACGTCTAAAAGTGTAGCCTCAAAAGAGACCCCACAGGAGAATTTTCTTTCTTCAAAATTTGTCAGAAAACCACGTTATAAGGAAATCCCGCATCCTGCGAAATTATCTTGTTTTTCGTAAACAACAAGTTGTAACTCGAAAGCTTTGGTGTTTCATGTATGTTTAAGTGTGTAGCCTCTAAAGGGAATGCCCAGGAGAGTTTTCTATCGAACGAATATGTAAGAATACCACGTTATAAGGAAATACAGTGTTGCAGAGTAAAGACAAATACGTACATATTGGAAACACTTTATGAGAAGAAATAACGCATCGTTCAAAATTAGCTTGTATCTCCTAAACAACACGTTGTAACTCGAAAAGATTTGGTGTGGCCCGTATGTCTACACGTGTAGCCTCAAAAGAGAACCCACAGGAGAATTTTCTTTCGTCAAAATTTGTCAGAAAACCACGTTTTAAGGAAATCCCGCATCGTGAGAAATTATCTTGTTTTTCCTAAACAACACGTTGTAACTCGAAAAGCTTTGGTGTTGCGAGTATGTCTAAGCGTGTAGCCTCTAAAGAGTACACACAGGAGTGTTTTCTCTCGAAAGAACATGTAAGAATACAACGTTATAAGGAATACAGTGTTGCAGAGTAAAGACAAAAACATACTTGTTGGAAACACTTTACGAGAAGAAATAACGCATTGTAAAAAATTAGCTTGTATCTCCTAAACAACACGTGGTAACTCGAAAGGACTTGGTGTGGCGTGTACGTCTAAATGTGTAGCCTCAAAAGAGAACCCATAGGAGAATTTTCTTTCATCAAAATTTGTCAGAAAACACGTTGTATGGAAATCTCGCTTCGTGTGAAATTTTCTAGTTTTTCCTAAACAACCCATTGTAACTCGAAAAGCTTTGGTGTTGCGTGTATGTCTAAGCGTGTAGCCTCAAAAGAGAACGCACAGGAGAGTTTTCTCTTGAACGAATATGTAAGAATACCACGTTATAAGGAAATACAGTGTTGCACAGAAAAGACAATTACGTACCATTGGAAACACTTTAAGAGAAGAAATAATGCATCGTACAAAATTAGCTTGTATCTCCTAAACAACACGTTGTAACTCGAAAAGATTTGGTGTGGCTCGTACGTCTACACGTGTAGCCTCAAAAGAGAACCCACAGGATAACTTTCTTTCTTCAAAATTTTTCAGAAAACCACGTTTTAAGTAAATCCCGCATCGTGAAAATTATCTTGTTTTTCCTTAAAAACACGTTGTAACTCGAAAAGCTTTGTTGTTGCGTGTATGTCTAAGCGTGTAGCCTCTAAAGAGTATGCACAGGAGAGTTTTCTCTAGAAAGAACATGTAAGAATACAACGTTATAAGGAAATACAGTGTTGCAGAGTAAAGACAAATACATACTTGTTGGAAACACTTTACAAGAAGAAATAATGCATCGTAAAAAATTAGCTTGTATCTCCTAAACAACACGTGGTAACTCGAAAGGACTTCATGTGGCGTGTACGTCTAAACGTGTAGCCTCAAAAGAGAACCAATAGGAGAATTTTCTTTCTTCAAAATTTGTCAGAAAATCACGTTTTAACGAAATCCCGCATCCTGCGAAATTATCTTGTTTTTCCTAAACAACAAGTTGTAACTCGAAAAGCTTTGGTGTTGCATGTATGTCTAAGTGTGTAGCCACAAAAGCGAATGCACAGGAGAGTTTTCTCTCGAAAGAATATGTAAGAATACCACGTTGTAAGAAATACAGAGTTGCAGAGTAAAGACAAATACGTACATATTGGAAACACTTTAAGAGAAGAAATAACGCATCGTACAAAATTAGATTGTATCTCCTAAACATCACGTTGTAACTCGAAAAGATTTGGTGTGATGTATACGTCTAAACGTGTAGCCTTAAAAGAGAACCCACAGGAGAATTTTCTTTCAACAAAATTTGTCAGAAACCACGTTTTAAGGAAATCTCGCATCGTGCGAAATTATCTTGTTTTCCCTAAACAACACGTTTTAACTCGAAAAGCTTTGGTGTTGCATGTATATCTAAGCATGTAGCCTCAAAAGAGAACACACAGGAGAGTTTTCCCTCGAAAGAATATGTAAGAATATCACATTATAAGGAAATACAGAGTTGCAGAGTAAAGACAAATACGTATGTATTGGAAACACTTTACGAGAAGAAATAACGCAACACACATTATTAGCTTGTATCTCCTAAACAACAGGATGTAACTCGAAAGGATTTGGTGTGGTGTGTACAGCTAAACGTGTAGCCTCAAAAGAGAACCCACAGAAGAATTTTCTTTCGTCAAAATATGTGAGAAAACCACGTTTTAAGGAAATCCCTCATCGTGAAAAATTATCTTGTTTTTCCTAAACAACAAGTTGTAACTCGAAAAGCTTTGGTGTTGCGTGTATGTCTAAGCGTGTAGCCTCAAAAGAGAATGTAAAGGAGAGTTTTTTCTAGAAAGAATATGTAAGAATACCACGTTATAAGGAAAAACAGTATTGCAGAGTAAAGACAAATACGTACATATTGGAAATACTTTATGAGAAGAAATAACGCATCGTAAAAAATTAACTTGTATCTCCTAAACAACACGTTGTAACTGGAAAAGATTTGGTGTGGCGTGTACGTCTAAACGTGTAGCCTCAAAAGTGAACCCACCGGACAATTTTCTTTCGTTAAATTTTTTCAGAAAACCACGTTTTAAGGAAATCCCGCATCATGCGAAATCATCTTGTTTTTCCTAAACAACATGTTGTAACTCAAAAAGCTTTGGTGTTGCGTGTATGTTTAAGCGTGGAGCCTCAAAAGCGAAGGCACAGGTGAGTTTTCTCTCGAAAGAATATGTAAGAATACCACGTTATAAAGAAATACAATTTTGCAGAGTAAAGGCAAATAAGTACATATTGGAAACACTTTAGGAAAAGAAATAACGCATCGTACAAAATTAGCTTGTATCTCCTAAACAACACGTTGTAACTTGAAAAGTTTTGGTTTGGCGTGTACGTCTAAACGTGTAGCCTCAAAAGAGAACACAAAGGAGAATTTTCTTTCGTCAAAATTTGTCAGAAAACCACGTTTTAAGGAAATCCCGCATCATGCGAAATTATCTTGTTTTTCCTAAACAACACGTTGTAACTCGAAAAGCTTTGGTGTTGCGTGTATGTCTAAGCGTGTAGCCTCAAAAGAGAATGCACAGGAGAGTTTTCTTTCAAAAGAACATGTAAGAATACAACGTTATATGGAAATACAGTGTTGCAGAGTAAAGACAAATACGTACATATTGGAAACACTTTACGAGAAGAAATTACGCATCATGAAATATTAGCTTGTATCTCCTAAACAAAAAGTGGAAACTCACAAACATTTCGTTTGGTGTGTATGTCTAAACGTGTAGCCTCAAAAGAGAGCGCACTGGAGAATTTTCTTTCTTCAAAATTTGTCAGAAAACCACGTTTTAACGAAATCCCGCATCCTGCAAAATTATCTTGTTTTTCCTAAACAACAAGTTGTAACTCGAAAAGCTTTGGTGTTGCGTGTATGTCTAAGTGTGTAGCCTCAAAAGGATATGCAAGGAGAGTTTTCTCTCGAAAGAATATGTAAGAATACCACGTTATAAGGAAATACAGTGTTGCAGAGTAAAGACAAATACGTACATATTGGAAACACTTTAAGAGAAGAAATAAAAAATCGTACAAAATTAGCTTGTATCTCCTAAACAACAGGTTGTAACTCGAAAATATTTGGTGTGATGTGGACGTCTAAACGTGTAGCCTCAAAAGAGAACCGACAGGAGAATTTTTTATCGTCAAAATATGTGAGAAAACCACGTTTTAAGGAAATCCCTCATCGTGCAATATTATCTTGTTTTTCCTAAACAACAAGTTGTAACTCGAAATCTTTGGTGTTGGGTGTATGTCTAAGCGTGTAGCCTCAAAAGAGAATGCAAAGGAGAGTTTTTTCTCGAAAGAATATGTAAGAATACCACGTTATAAGGAAATACAGAGTTGCAGAGTAAAGACAAATACGTACATATTGGAAACACATTAGAGAAGAAATAACGCATCATACAAAATTAGCTTGTATCTCCTAAACAACACGTTGTAACTCGAAAAGATTTGATGTGGCATGTACGTATAAAAGTGTAGCCTCAAAAGAGAACCCACAGGAGAATTTTCTTTGGTCAAATTTGTCAGAAAACCACATATGAAGGAAATCCTGCATCGTGGGAAATTATCTTGTTTTTCCTAAACAACAGGTTGTAACTCGAAAAGATTTGGTGTTGCGTGTTTGTCTCAGTGTGTAGCCTCAAAAGAGAACACACAGTAGAGTTTTCACTAGAAAAAATATGTAAGAATACCAGGTTATAAGGAAATACAGTGTTGCAGAGTAAAGACAAATACGTACTTATTGGAAACACTTTACAAGAAGAAATAACGCATCATACAAAATTAGCTTGTATCTCCTAAACAACAGGTTGTAACTCGAAAGGATTTGGTGTGGCATGTACGTCTAAACGTGTAGCCTCAAAAGAGAACCCACAGGAGAATTTTCTATCGTCAAAATTTGTGAGAAAACCACGTTTTAAGGAAATCCCTCATCGTGAAAAATTATCTTGTTTTTCTTAAACAACACGTTGTAACTCGAAAAGCTTTGGTGTTGCGTGTATGTCTAAGCATGTAGCCTCAAAAGAGAACGCAAAGGAGAGTTCTTTCTCGAAAGAATATATAAGAATACCACGTTATAAGGAAAAACAGTGTTGCAGAGTAAAGACAAATACGTACATATTGGAAACACTTTACGAGAAGAAAAAACACATCGTACAAAATTAGCTTGTATCTCCTAAACACACGTTGTAACTCTAAATGATTTGGTGTGGCGTGTACGTCTAAATGTGTAGCCTCAAAAGATAACCCACAGGACAATTTTCTTTGGTCAAATTTGTCAGAAAACCACGTATTAAGGAAATCCCGCATCGTGCGAAATTATCTTGTTTTTCCTAAACAACGCGTTGTAACTCGAAAAGCTTTGGTGTTGCGTGTATGTCTAAGCGTGTAGCCTCAAAAGAGAACACACAGGAGAGTTTTCTCTCGAAAGAATATGTAAGAATACCACGTTATAAGGAAGTACACTGTTGCAGAATAATGACAAATACTTACGTATTGGAAACCCTTAAACTTTACGAGATTAAATAAAGCATCGTACAAAATTAGCTTGTATCTCCTAAACAACACGTTGTAACTCGAAAAGATTTGGTGTGGCGTGTACATCTAAACGTGTAGCCTCAAAAGAGAACCACAGAACAATTTTCTTTCGTCAAAATTTGTCAGAAAACCACGTTTTAAGGAAATCCCGCATCGTGAGAAATTATCTTGTTCTTCCTAAAAAACACGTTGTAACTCGAAAAGCTTTGGTGTTGCGTGTATGTCTAAGCATGTAGCCTCAAAAGAGAATGCACAGGAGAGTTTTCTCTCGAAAGAATATGTAAGAATACCACGTTATAAGGAAATACAGTGTTGCAGAGTAAAGACAAATACATACTTATTGGAAACACTTTAAGAGAAGAAATAACGCATCGTTCAAAATTAGCTTGTATCTCCTAAACAACAGGTTGTAACTCGAAAAGATTTGATGTGGCGTGTACGGCTAAACGTGTAGCCTCAAAAGAGAAACCACAAGGAGAATTTTCTTTGGTCAAAATTTGTCAGAAAACCACGTATTAAGGAAACCCCGCATCGTGTGAAATTATCTTGTTCTTCCAAAACAACAAGTTGTAACTCGAAAAGCTTTGGTGTTGCTTGTATGTCTAGGCGTGTAGCCTCAAAAGAGAATGCACAGGAGAGTTTTCTCTCGAAAGAATATGCAAGAATACCACGTTATAAGGAAAACAGTGTTGCAGAGTAAAGGCAAATACGTACAAATTGGAAACACTTAAACTTTACGAGAAGAAATAACGCATCTTAAAAAATTAGCTTGTATCTCCTAAACAACACGTTGTAACTCAAAAAGATTTGGTGTGGCATGTACGTCTACACGTGTAGCCTCAAAAGAGAACCCACAGAATAACTTTCTTTCTTCAAAATTTTTCAGAAAACCACGTTTTAAGTAAATCCCGCATCGTGAAAATTATCTTGTTTTTCCTTAAAAACACGTTGTAACTCGAAAAGCTTTGTTGTTGCGTGTATGTCTAAGCGTGTAGCCTCAAAAGAAAACGCACAGGGGAGTTTTCTCTCGAAAGAATATGTAAGAATACCACGTTATTAGGAAATAGAGAGTTGCAGAGTAAAGACAAAAACGTATGTATTGGAAACACTTAAACTTTACGAGAAGAAATAACGCATCGTAAAAAAAATTAGCTTGTATCTCCTAAACAGCACGGTGTAACTCAAAAAGATTTGGTGGGGTGTGTACGTCTAAAGGTGTAGCCTCAAAAGAGAACCCACAGGAGAATTTTCTTTCGTCAAAATTTGTCAGAACACCACGTTTTAAGTAAATCCTGCATCGTGGGAAATTATCTTGTTCTTCCTAAACAACACGTTGTAACTAGAAAAGCTTTGCTGTTGCGTGTATGTCTAAGCTTGTAGCCTCAAAAGAGAACGCACAGGAGAGTTTTCTCTCAAAACAATATGAAAGAATACCACGTTATAAGGAAATACAGTGTTGCAGAGTAAAGACAAACACGTATGTATTGGAAACCCTTAAACTTTACGAGATGAAATAAAGCATCGTACAAAATTAGATTGTATCTCCTAAACAACACGTTGTAACTCGAAAAGATTTGGTGTGGCATGTACGTCTAAACGTGTAGCCTCAAAAGAGAACCCACAGGACAATTTTCTTTCGTCAAAATTTTTCAGAAAACCACGTTTTAAGGAAATACCGCATCGTGAGAAATTATCTTGTTCTTCCTAAACAACACGTTTTAACTCGAAAAGCTTTGGTGTTGGGTGTATGTCTAAGCGTGTAGCCCCAAAAGAGAACGCATAGGAGAGTTTTCTCTCGAAAGAATATGTAAGAATACCACGTTATAAGGAAATACAGTGTGGCAGAGTAAAGACAAATACGTACGTACTGGAAACACTTTATGAGAGAAATAACGCATCTTGCAAAATTAGCTTGTATGTCCTAAACAACATGTTGTAACTCGAAAAGATTTGGTGTGGCGTGTACGTCTAAACGTGTATCCTCAAAAGAGAACCCACAGGAGAGTTTTCTTTCGTCAAAATTTGTCAGAAAACCACGTTTTAAGGAAATCCCGCATCGTGCGAAATTATCTTGTTTTTCCTAAACAACACGTTGTAACTCGAAAAGCTTTGGGGTTGCGTGTATGTCTAAGTGTGTAGCCTCTAAAGGGAATGCAAGGAGAGTTTTCTCTCGAAAGAATATGTAAGAATACCACGTTATAAGGAAATACAGTGTTGCAGCGTAAAGACAAATACGTACATATTGTAAACACTTTAAGAGAAGAAATAAAAATTCGTACAAAATTAGCTTGTATCTCATAAACAACACGTTGTAACTCGAAAATATTTGGTGTGACGTGTACGTCTAAACGTGTAGCCTCAAAAGAGAACCGACAGGAGAATTTTTTATCGTCAAAATATGTACGAAAACCACGTTTTAAGGAAATGCCTCAGCGTGCAAAATTATCTTGTTTTTCCTAAACAACAAGTTGTAACTCGAAAAGTTTTGGTGTTGCGTGTATGTCTAAGCATGTAGCCTCAAAAGAGAATGAAAAGGAGAGTTTTTTCTCGAAAGAATATGTAAGAATACCACGTTATAAGGAAATACAGTGTTGCAGAGTAAAGACAAATACGTACATATTGGAAACACTTTACGAGAAGAAATAATGCATCATAAAAAATTAGCTTGTGTCTCCTAAACAACATGTTGTAACTCGAAAAGATTTGATGTGGTGTGTACGTCTAAACGTGTAGCCTCAAAAGAGAACACACAGGAGAATTTTCTTTGGTCAAATTTGTCAGAAAACCACGTATTAAGGAAATCCTGCATTGTGGGAAATTATCTTGTTTTTCCTAAACAACACCTTGTAACTCGAAAAGGTTTGGTGTTGCGTGTTTGTCTCAGTGTGTAGCCTCAAAAGAGAACACACAGGAGAGTTTTCATTAGAAAGAATATGTAAGAATACCAGGTTATAAGGAAATACAGTGTTGCAGAGTAAAGACAAATACGTACTTATTGGAAACACTTTACGAGAAGCAATAACGCACCATACAAAATTAGCTTGTATCTCCTAAACAACAGGTTGTAACTCGAAAGGATTTGGTGGGGCATGTACGTCTAAACGTGTAGCCTCAAAAGCGAACCCACAGGAGAATTTTCTATCGTCAAAATTTGTGAGAAAACTACATTTTAAGGAAATCCCTCATCGTGCAAAATTATCTTGTTTTTCTTAAACAACACGTTGTAACTCGAAAAGCTTTGGTGTTGCGTGTATGTCTAAGCATGTAGCCTCAAAAGAGAAGGCAAAGGAGAGTTCTTTCTCGAAAGAATATATAAGAATACCACGTTATAAGTAAATACAGTGTTGCAGAGTAAAGACAAATACGTACATATTGGAAACACTTTACGAGAAGAAATAACGCATCGTACAAAATTAGCTTGTATCTCGTAAACAACACGTTGTAACTCTAAATGATTTGGTGTGGCATGTACGTCTAAACGTGTAGCCTCAAAAGAGAACCCACAGGAGAATTTTCTTTGGTCAAATTTGTCAGAAAACCACGTATTAAGGAAATCCTGCATCGTGCGAAATTATCTTGTTTTTCCTAAACAACACGTTTTAACTCGAAAAGCTTTGGTGTTGCGTGTATGTCTCAGCATGTAGCCTCAAAAGAGAACACACAGGAGAGTTTTCTCTCAAAAGAATATGTAAGAATACCACGTTATAAGGAAATACAGTGTTTCAGAGTAAAGACAAATAGGTACGTATTGGAAACCCTTAAACTTTACGAGATGAAATAAAGCATCTTACAAAATTAGCTCATATCTCCTAAACAACACGTTGTAACTCGAAAAGACTTAGTGTGGCGTGTACGTCTAAACGTGTAGCCTCAAGAGAGAACCCATAGGAGAATTTTCTTTCGTCAAATATTCAGAAAACCACGTTTATGAAATCCCGCATCGTGCGAAATTATCTTGTTTTTCCTAAACAAAACCTTGTAACTCGAAAAGCTTTGGTGTTGCATGTATGTTTAAGCGTGTAGACTCAAAAGAGAGCACACAGGAGAGTTTTCTCTCGAAAGAATGTGTAAGAATACCACGTTATAAGAAAATACAGTGTTGCAGATTAAAGACAAATACGTACTTATTGGAAATACTTTATGAGAAGAAATAACATATCGTAAAAAATTAGCTTGTATCTCCTAAACAACACGTTGAAACTCCAAAAGATTTGGTGTGGCGTGTACGTCTAAACGTGTAGCCTCAAAAGAGAACCCACAGGAGAATTTTCTTTGGTCAAAATTTGTCAGAAAACCACGTATTAAGGAAATCCCGCATCGTGTGAAATTATCTTGTTTTTCCTAAACAACGCGTTGTAACTCGAAAAGCTTTGGTGTTGGGTGTATGTCTAAGCGTGTAGCCTCAAAAGAGAACACACAGGAGAGTTTTCTCTCGAAAGAATATGTAAGAATACCACGTTATAAGGAAGTACACTGTTGCAGAATAATGACAAATACTTTCGTATTGGAAACCCTTAAACTTTACGAGATGAAATAAAGCATCGTACAAAATTAGCTTGTATCTCCTAAACAACACGTTGTAACTCGAAAAGATTTGGTGTGGCGTGTACATCTAAAGGTGTAGCCTCAAAGAGAACCACAGGACAAATTTCTTTCGTCAAAATTTGTCAGAAAACCATGTCTTAAGGAAATCCCGCATCGTGAGAAATTATCTTGTTCTTCCTAAAAAACACGTTGTAACTCGAAAAGCTTTGGTGTTGCGTGTATGTCTAAGCATGTAGCCTCAAAAGAGAACGCACAGGAGAGTTTTCTCTCGAAAGAATATGTAAGAATACCACGTTATAAGGAAACACAGTGTTGCAGAGTAAAGACAAATATGTACTTATTGGAAACACTTTACGAGAAGAAATAACGCATCGTAAAAAAATTAGCTTGTATCTCCTAAACAACAGGTTGTAACTCGAAAAGATTTGGTGTGGCGTGTACAGCTAAACGTGTAGCCTCAAAAGAGAACGCACAGGAGAATTTTCTTTGGTCAAAATTTGTCAGAAAACCACGTACTAAGGAAACCCCGCATCGTGCGAAATTATCTTGTTTTTCCTAAACAACACATTGTAACTCGAAAAGCTTTGGTGTTGCGTGTATGTCTAAGCATGTAGCCTCAAGAGAGAACGCACAGGAGAGTTTTCTCTCGAAAGAATAGTTAAGAATACCACTTTATAAGGAAGTACAGTGTTGCTGAGTAAAGACAAAAGCGTACATATTGGAAAGACTTAAACTTTACGAGATGTATTAAAGCATCGTACAAAATTAGCTTGTATCTCCTAAACAACACGTTTTTACTGGAAAAGATTTGGTGTGGCTTGTACGTCTAAACTTGTAGCCCCAAAAGAGAACCCACAGGACAATTTTCTTTCGTCAAAATTTGTCAGCAAACCTCGTTTTAAGGAAATCCCGCATCGTGAGAAATTATCTTGTTCTTCCTAAACAACACATTGTAACTCGAAAAGTTTTGGTGTTGCATGTATGTCTAAGCGTGTAGCCTCAAAAGAGAACGCACAGGAGAGTTTTCTCTCGAAAGAATATGTAAGAATACCACGTTATTAGGAAAACAGTGTTGCAGAGTAAAGGCAAATACGTACGTATTGGAAACACTTAAACTTTACGAGAAGAAATAACGCATCTTAAAAAATTAGCTTGTATCTCCTAAACAACACGTTGTAACTCGAAAAGATTTGGTGTGGCGTGTACGTCTAAACGTGTAGCCTCAAAAGAGAAACCTCGGGAGTATTTTCTTTCGTCAAAATTTGTCAGAAAACCACGTTTTAAGGAAATCCCGCATCGTGCTAAATTATCTTGTTTTTCCTAAACAACACATTGTAACTCGAAAAGCTGTGGTGTTGCCTGTATGTCTAAGCGTGTAGCCTCAAAAGAGAATGCACAGGAGAGTTTTCTCTCGAAAGAATATGTAAGAATACCACGTTATAAGGAAATACAGAGTTGCAGTGTAAAGACAAAAACGTATGTATTGGAAACACTTAAACTTTATGAGAAGAAATAACGCATCGTAAAAAAAATTAGCTTGTATCTCCTAAACAGCACGGTGTAACTCAAAAAGATTTGGTGTGGTGTGTACGTCTAAAGGTGTAGCCTCAAAAGAGAACCCACAGGAGTATTTTCTTTCATCAAAATTTGTCAGAACACCACGTTTTAAGGAAATCCCGCATCGTGGGAAATTATCTTGTTCTTCCTAAACAACATGTTGTAACTCGAAAGGCTTTGCTGTTGCGTGTATGTCTAAGCGTGTAGCCTCAAAAGAGAACGCACAGGAGAGTTTTCTCTCGAAAGAATATGAAAGAATACCACGTTATAAGGAAATACAGTGTTACAGAGTAAAGACAAACACGTATGTATTGGAAACCCTTAAACTTTACGAGATGAATTAAAGCATCGTACAAAATTAGCTTGTATCTCCTAAACAACACGTTGTAACTCGAAAAGATTTGGTGTGGCATGTACGTCTAAATGTGTAGCCTCAAAAGAGAACCCACAGGACAATTTTCTTTCGTCAAAATTTTTCAGAAAACCACGTTTTAAGGAAATCGCGCATCGTGAGAAATTATCTTGTTCTTCCTAAACAACACGTTTTAACTCGAAAAGCTTTGGTGTTGGGTGTATGTCTAAGCATGTAGCCCCAAAAGAGAAGGCATAGGAGAGTTTTCTCTCGAAAGAATATATAAGAATACCACGTTATAAGGAAATACAGTGTGGCAGAGTAAAGACAAATACGTACATACTGGAAACACTTTATGAGAGAAATAACGCATCTTGCAAAATTTGCTTGTATGTCCTAAACAACATGTTGTAACTCGAAAAGATTTGGTGTGGCGTGTACGTCTAAACGTGTATCCTCAAAAGAGAACCCACAGGAGAGTTTTCTTTCGTCAAAATTTGTCAGAAAACCACGTTTTAAGGAAATCCCGCATCGTGTGAAATTATCTTGTTTTTCCTAAACAACACGTTGTAACTCGAAAAGCTTTGGTGTTGCGTGTATGTCTAAGTGTGTAGCCTCTAAAAGGAATGCAAGGAGAGTTTTCTCTCGAAAGAATATGTAAGAATACCACGTTATAAGGAAATACAGTGTTGCAGATTAAAGACAAATACGTACATATTGTAAAACTTTAAGAGAAGAAATAAAAAATCATACAAAATTAGCTTGTATCTCCTAAACAACACGTTGTAACTCGAAAATATTTGGTGTGATGTGTACGTCTAAATGTGTAGCCTCAAAAGAGAACCGACAGGAGACTTTTTTATCGTCAAAATATGTAAGAAAACCACGTTTTAAGGAAATCCCTTATCGTGCAAAATTATCTTGTTTTTCCTAAACAATGCGTTGTAACTCAAAAAGCTTTGGTGTTGCGTGTATGTCTAAGCGTGTAGACTCAAAAGAGAGTGCACAGGAGAGTTTTCTCTAAAAAGAATATGTAAGAATACCACGTTATAAGGAAATACAGTGTTGCAGAGTAAAGACAAATACGTACTTATTGGAAACACTTTATGAGAAGAAATAACGCATCGTAAAAAATTAGGTTGTATCTCCTAAACAACACGTTGTAACTCGAAAAGATTTGGTGTGACCTGTAGGTCTAAACGTGTAGCCTCAAAAGAGAACCCACAGGAGAATTTTCTTTGGTCAAAATTTGTCAGAAAACCACATATTAAGGAAATCCCGCATCGTGCGAAATTATCTTGTTTTTCCTAAACAACGCGTTGTAACTCGAAAAGCTTTGGTGATGCGTGTATGTCTAAGCGTGTAGCCTCAAAAGAGAACACACAGGAGAGTTTTCTCTCGAAAGAATATGTAAGAATACCACGTTATATGGAAGTACACTGTTGCAGAATAATGACAAATACTTTCATATTGGAAACCCTTAAACTTTACGAGATGAAATAAAGCATCGTAAAAAATTAGCTTGTATCTCCTAAACAACACGTTGTAACTCGAAAGGATTTGGTGTGGCGTGTACATCTAAACGTGTAGCCTCAAAGAGAACCACAGGACAAATTTCTTTCGTCAAAATTTGTCAGAAAACCACGTTTTAAGGAAATCCCGCATCGTGAGAAATTATCTTGTTCTTCCTAAAAAAAACGTTGTAACACGAAAAGCTTTGGTGTTGCGTGTATGTCTAAGCGTTTAGCCTCAAAAGAGAACGCACAGGAGAGTTTTCTCTCGAAAGAATATGCAAGAATACCACGTTATAAGGAAAACAGTGTTGCAGAGTAAAGGCAAATACATACGTATTGGAAACACTTAAACTTTACGAGAAGAAATAACGCATCTTAAAAAATTAGCTTGTATCTCCTAAACAACACGTTGTAACTCGAAAAGATTTGGTGTGGCATGTACGTCTAAACGTGTAGCCTCAAAAGAGAACCCTCAGGAGTATTTTCTTTTGTCAATATTTGTCAGAAACCACGTTTTAAGGAAATACTGCATCGTGCGTTATTATCTTGTTTTTCCTAAAGAACACGTTGTAACTCGAAAAGCTGTGGTGTTGCGTTTTTGTCTAAGCGTGTAGCCTCAAAAGGGAACGCACAGGATAGTTTTCTCTCGAAAGAATATATAAGAATACCACATTATAAGGAAATACAGTGTTTCAGAGTAAAGACAAATACTTACGTATTGGAAACACCTTACGAGAAGAATTAACGCATCGTACAAAATTAGCTTGTATCTCCTAAAAAGCACGTTGTAACTCGAAAACATTTGGTGTGGCGTGTACGACTAAATGTGTAGCCTCAAAAGAGAACCCACAGGAGAATTTTCTTTCCTCAAAATTTTTCAGAAAACCACGTCTTAAGGAAATCCCGCATCGTGCAAAATCATCTTCTTTTTCCTAAACAACATGTTGTGACTCGAAAAGCTTTAGTGTTGCGTGTATGTGTAAGCGTGGAGCCTCAAAAGAGAAGGAACAGGAGAGTTTTCTCTTGAAAGAATATGTAAGAATACCACGTTATTAGGAAATACAATTTTGCAGAGTAAATACAAATAAGTATATATTGGGAACACTTTACGAGAAGAAATAACGCATCGAACAAAATTAGCTTATATCTCCTAAACAACACGTGGTAACTCGAAAAGATTTGGTTTGACGTGTATATCTAAAGGTGTAGCCTCAAAGAAGAACAAAAAGGAGAATTTTCTTTCGTCAAAAATTTGTCAGAAAACCACGTTTTAAGGAAATACCGCATCTTGCGAAATTATCTTGCTTTTCCTAAACAACACGTGGTAACTCGAAAAGCTTTGGTGTTGTGTGTTTGTCTAAGCGTGTAGCCTCAAAAGAGAATGCACAGGAGAGTTTTCTCTCGATAGAACATGTAAGAATTCAACGTTATAAGGAAATACAGTGTTGCAGAGTAAAGACAAATACGTACATATTGGAAACACTTTACGAGAAGAAATTAAGCATCATACAATATTAGCTTGTATCTCCTAAACAACAAGTGGAAACTCGAAAATATTTATGAAAAACAAGATAATTTCGCGCGATGCGGGATTTCCTTAAAATGTAGTTTTCTGAAAAATTTTGACCAAAGAAAATTCTTCAGTGGGTTTTCTTTTGAGGCTACATGTTTAGACGTACACGCCACACCAAATACTTTCGAGTTACCACGTGTTATTTAGGAGATACAAGCTAATTTTGTATGATGCATTATTTCTTCTCGTAAAGTGTTTCCAATATGTACGTATTTGTCTTTACTCTGAAACACTTTATTTCCTTATAACGTTGTATTCTTACATATTCTTTCTAGAGAGAACTCTACTGTGTGTTCTCTTTAGAGGCTACACGCTTAGACATACACGCAACGCCAAAGCTTTTCGAGTTACAATGTGTTGTTTAGGAAAAACAAGATAATTTCGCACGATGCGAGATTTCCATAAAACGTGGTTGTCCGAAAAATGTTGACGAAAGAAAGTTCTCCTGTGGGTTCTCTTTTGAGGCTACACATGTAGAGGTACGAGCCACACCAAATCTTTTCGAGTTACAATGTGTTGTTTAGGAGATACAAGCTAATTTTGTACGATGCATTATTTCTTCTCTTAAAGTGTTTCCAATAGTATTTGTCTTTACTCTGCAACACTGTATTTCCTTATAACGTGGTATTCTTACATATTCTTTCGAGAGAAAACTCTCCTGTGCATTCTCTTTTGAGGCTACACGCTTAGACATACATGCAACACCAAAGCTTTTCGAGTTACAACGTGTTGTTTAGGAAAAACAAGATAATTTCCCACGATGCGAGATTTCCTTAAAACGTGGTTTCTGACAAATTTTGATGAAAGAAAATTCTCCTGTGGGTTCTCTTTTGAGGGTACACTTTTAGACGTACACGTCACACCAAATCTTTTCGAGTTACAACGTGTTGTTTAGGAGATACAAGCTAATTTTGTACGATGCGTTATTTCTTCTTGTAAAGTGTTTCCAATATGTACTTATTTCTCTTTACTCTGCAAAATTGTATTTCCGTATAACGTGGTATTCTTACATATTCTTTCGAGAGAAAACTCTCCTGTGCCTTTTCTTTTGAGGCTCCACGCTTACACATACACGCAACACCAATGCTTTTCAAGTTACAACATGTTGTTTAGGAAAAAGAAGATAATTTCACACGATGCGGGATTTCCTTAAAACGTGGTTTTTTGAAAAATTTTGAAGAAAGAAAATTCTCCTGTAGGTTCTCTTTTGAGGCTACACGTTTAGACGTACATGCCACACCAAATCTTTTCGAGTTACAACGTGTTGTTTAGGAGATACAAGCTAATTTTTTACGATGCGTTAATTCTTCTCGTAAAGTGTTTCCAATACATACGTATTTGTCTTTACTCTGCAACATTGTATTTCCTTATAACGTGGTATTCTTACATATTCTTTCAAGAGAAAACTATCCTGTGCATTCTCTTTTGAGGTTACACACTTAGACATACACGCAACACCAAAGCTTTTTGAGTTATAACGTGTTATTTAGGAAAAACAAGATAATTTCGCACGATGCGAGATTTCCTTAAAACGTGGTTTCTGACAAATTTTGATGAAAGAAAATTCTCTTGTGGGTTCCCTTTTGAGGCTACATGCTTAGACGTACACGTCACACCAAATCTTTTCGAGTTACAACGTGTTGTTTAGGAGATACAAGCTACTTTTTTACGATGCGTTATTTCTTCTTGTAAAGTGATTCCAATATGTACATATTTGTCTTTATTCTGCAAAATTGTATTTCCTTATAACGTGGTATTCTTATATAATCTTTCGAGAGAAAACTCTCCTGTGCCTTCTCTTTTGAGGCTCCATGGTTACACATACACGCAACACCAAAGCTTTTCGAGTTACAACATGTTGTTTAGGAAAAAGAAGATGATTTCGCACGATGCAGGATTTCCTTAAAACGTGGTTTTCTGAAAAATTTTGACGAAAGAAAATTCTCATGTGGGTTCTCTTTTGAGGCTACACGTTTAGACGTACACGGCACACCAAATCTTTTCGAGTTACCACGTGTTGTTTCGGAGATACAAGCTAATTTTGTAAGATGCGTTACTTCTGCTCGTAAAGTTTTCCAATACGTACTTATTTGTCTTTTCTCTACAACACTGTATTTCCTTATAACGTTGTATTCTTACATATTCTTTCGAGAGAAAACTCTCCTGTGCGTTCTCTTTAGAGGCTACACGCTTAGACATACACGCAACGCCAAAGATTTTCGAGTTACAATGTGTCGTTTAGGAAAAACAAGATAATTTCGCACAATGCGAGATTTCCATAAAACGTGGTTGTCTGAAAAATTTTGACGAAAGAAAGTTATCCTGTGGGTTCTCTTTTGAGGCTACACGTGTAGAGGTACGAGCCACACCAAATCTTTTCGAGTTAAAACGTGTTGTTTAGGAGATACAAGCTAATTTTGTACGATGTGTTATTTCTTCTCTTAAAGTGTTTCCAATATGTATGTAGTTGTCTTTACTCTGCAACACTTTATTTCCTTATAACGTGGTATTCTTACATATTCTTTCGAGAGAAACCTCTCCTGTGCGTTCTCTTTTGAGGCTACACGCTTAGAAATACACGCAACACCAAAGCTTTTCGAGTTACAACGTGTTGTTTAGGAAAAACAAGATAATTTCCCACGATGCGAGATTTCCTTAAAACGTGGTTTCTGACAAATTTTGATGAAAGAAAATTCTCCTGTGGGTTCTCTTTTGAGGGTACACTTTTAGACGTACACGTCACACCAAATCTTTTTGAGTTACAACGTGTTGTTTAGGAGATACAAGCTAATTTTGTACGATGCGTTATTTCTTCTTGTAAAGTGTTTCCAATATGTACTTATTTGTCTTTACTCTGCAAAATTGTATTTCCGTATAACGTGGTATTCTTACATATTCTTTCGAGAGAAAACTCTCCTGTGCCTTTTCTTTTGAGGCTCCACGCTTACACATACACGCAACACCAATGCTTTTCAAGTTACAACATGTTGTTTAGGAAAAAGAAGATAATTTCACACGATGCGGGATTTCCTTAAAACGTGGTTTTTTGAAAAATTTTGAAGAAAGAAAATTCTCCTGTAGGTTCTCTTTTGAGGCTACACGTTTAGACGTACATGCCACACCAAATCTTTTCGAGTTAAAACGTGTTGTTTAGGAGATACAAGCTAATTTTGTACGATGTGTTATTTCTTCTCTTAAAGTGTTTCCAATATGTATGTAGTTGTCTTTACTCTGCAACACTTTATTTCCTTATAACGTGGTATTCTTACATATTCTTTCAAGAGAAACCTCTCCTGTGCGTTCTCTTTTGAGGCTACACGCTTAGAAATACACGCAACACCAAAGCTTTTCGAGTTACAACGTGTTGTTTAGGAAAAACAAGATAATTTCCCACGATGCGAGATTTCCTTAAAACGTGGTTTCTGACAAATTTTTATGAAAGAAAATTCTCCTGTGGGTTCTCGTTTGAGGCTACACTTTTAGATGAACACGTCACACCAAATCCTTTCGAGTTACAACCTGTTGTTTAGGAGATACAAGCTAATTTTATAAGATGCGTTATTTCTTCTCATAAATTTTTTCCAATATGTACTTATTTGTCTTTACTCTGCAAAATTGTATTTCCTTATAACGTGGTATTCTTACATATTCTTTGGAGAGAAAACTCTCCAGTGCCTTCTCTTTTGAGGCTCCACGCTTACACATACACGCAACACCATAGCTTTTCGAGTTACAACATGTTGTTTAGGAAAAAGAAGATGATTTCGCACGATGCGGGATTTCCTTAAAACGTGGTTTTCTGAAAAATTTTGAATAAAGAAAATTCTCCTGTGGGTTCTCTTTTGAGGCTACACGTTTAGACGTACACGCCACACCAAATCCTTTCAAGTTACCACTTGTTGCTTAGGAGATACAAGCTAATTTTGTACGATGCATTATTTCTTCTCGTAAAGTGTTTCCAATACGTACTTATTTGTCTTTAATCTGCTACACTGTATTTTCTTATAACATGGTAATCTTACATATTATTTCGAGGGAAAACTCTCCTGTGCGTTCTCATTTGAGGGGACACGCTTAAGCAAACATGCATCGCCAAAGCATTTCGAGTTACAATGTGTTGTTTAGGAAAAACAAGATAATTTAGCACGATGCGAGATTTCCATAAAACGTGGTTTTCTGAAAAATTTTGACGAAAGAAAGTTCTCCTGTGGGTTCTCTTTTGAGGCTACACGTGTAGAGGTACGAGCCACACCAAATCTTTTCGAATTACAACGTGTTGTTTAGGAGATATAAGCTAATTTTTTACTATGCGTTAATTCTTCTCGTAAAGTGTTTCCAATAAGTACATATTTGTCTTTACACTGCAACATTATATTTCCTTATAACGTGGTATTCTTACATATTCCTTCGAGAGAAAACTATCCTGTGCGTTCCCTTTTGAGGCTACACACTTAGACATACAGGCAACACCAAAGCTTTTCGAGTTACAACGTGTTGTTTATGGAAAACAAGATAATTTTGCACGATGCGGGATTTCCTTAAAACGTGGTTTTCTGAAAAATTTTGACGAAAGAAAATTCTCCTGTGGCTTCTCTTTTGAGGCTACACGTTTAGACGTGCACACCACACCAAATCCTTTCGAGTTACAACGTGTTGTTTAAGAGATACAAGCTAATTTTGTATGATGCGTTATTTCTTTTCGTAAAGTGGTTCCAATACGTATGTATTTGTCTTTACTCTGCAACACTGTATTTCCTTATAACGTTGTATTCTTACATGTTCTTTCGAGAGAAAACTCTCCTGTGCATTCTCTTTAGAGGCTACATGCTCAGACATACACGCAACACCAAAGCTTTTCGAGTTACAACGTGTTGTTTAGGAAAAACAAGATAATTTTGCACGATGCGGGACTTCCTTAAAACGTGGTTTTCTGACAAATTTTGACGAAAGAAAGTTCTCCTGTAGGTTCTCTTTTGAGGCTAGACGTGTAGACGTACGAGCCACACCAAATATTTTTCAGTTACAACGTGTTGTTTAGGAGACACAAGCAAATATTGTACGATGCGTTATTTCTTCTCGTAAAGTGTTTCCAATACGTACATATTTGTCTTTACTCTGCAACACTGTATTTCCTTATAACGTGGTATTCTTACATATTCTTTCGAGAGAAAACTATCCTGTGCGTTCCCTTTTGAGGCTGCACACTTAGACATACAGGCAACACCAAAGCTTTTTGAGTTACAACGTGTTGTTTATAAAAAACAAGATACTTTCGCACGATGCCGGATTTCCTTAAAACATGGTTTTCTGACAAATTTTGACGAAAGGAAATTATTCGGTTGGTTCTCTTTTGAGGCTTCATGTTTCGACGTGCATGTCACACCTAATCCTTTCGAGTTGCCACGTGTTGTTTAGGAAATACAGGCTAATTTTGTACGATGCTTTATTTCTTCTCGTAAAGTGTTTCCAATACGTACGTATTTGTCTTTACTCTGCAACACTGTATTTCCTTATAACGTGGTATTCTTACATATTCTTTCGAGAGAAAACTATCCTGTGCGTTCCCTTTTGAGGCTACACACTTAGACATACAGGCAACACCAAAGCTTTTCAAGTTACAACGTGTTGTTTATGAAAAACAAGATAATTTCGCACGATGCGGGATTTCCTCAAAACTTGGTGTTCTGACAAATTTTGACGAAAGAAAATTCTCCTGTGGGTTCCCTTTTGAGGCTACATGTTTAGACGTACATGCCACATCAAATCTTTTCGAGTTACAACATGTTGTTTAGGAGATACGAGCTCATTTTGTACGATGCTTTATTTCATCCCATAAAGTTTAAGGGTTTCCAATACGTACGTATTTGTCTTTACTCTGCAACACTGTATTTCCTTATAACATGGTATTCGTACATATTCTTTCGAGAGAAAACTCTCCTGTGCATTCTCTTTTGAGGCTACATGCTTAGACATACACGCAACACCAAAGCTTTTCGAGTTAAAACGTGTAGTTTAGGAAAAACAAGATAATTTCGCAGGATGCGGGATTTCCTTAAAACGTGGTTTTTTGACAAATTTTGACTTAAGAAAATTCTCCTGTGGGTTCTCTTTTGAGGCTATACGTTTAGACGTATACGACACACCAAATCCTTTTGAGTTACAAGGTGTTGTTTAGGAGATACAAGCTAATTTTGTATGATGCATTATTTCTTCTCGTAAAGTGTTTCCAATGTGTACTCATTTGTCTTTATTCTGAAAAATTGTATTTCCTTATAACGTGGTATTCTTACATATTCTTTCGAGAGAAAACTCTCCTGTGTGTTCTCTTTTGAGGCTACACGCTGAGACATACACGCAACACAAAAGCTTTTCGAATTACAACGTGTTGTTTAAGAAAAACAAGATAATTTCGCACGATGCGGGATTTCCTTAAAACGTGGTTTTCTGAAAATTTTGACGAAAGTAATTCTCCTATCTGTTCTCTTTTGAGGCTACACATTTAGACGTACACGCCACACCAAATCCTTTCGAGTTACAACGTGTTGTTTAGGAGATACGAGCTCATTTTGTACGATGCTTTCTTTCATCTCGTAAAGTTTAAGGGTTTCCAATATGTACGTATTTGTCTTTACTCTGCAACACTGTATTTCCTTATAACGTGGTATTCTTACATATTCTTTTGAGAGAAAACTCTCCTGTGTGTTCTCTTTTGAGGCTACACGCTGAGACATACACGCAACACCAAAGCTTTTCGAGTTACAACGTGTTGTTTAGGAAAAACAAGATAATTTCGCATGATGCAGGATTTCCTTAATACGTGGTTTTCTGACAAATTTGACCAAAGAAAATTCTCCTGTGGGTTCTCTTTTTGAGGCTACACGTTTAGACGTACACGCCACACCAAATCTTTTCGAGTTACAACGTGTTTTTTAGGAGATACAGCTAATTTTGTATGATGCGTTATTTCTTCTCGTAAAGTGTTTCCAATACGTACGTATTTGTCTTTATTCTGCAACACTGTATTTCCTTATAACCTGGTACTCTTACATATTCTTTTGAGTGAAAACTCTCCTGTGCGGTCTCTTTTGAGGCTACACACTGAGACATACACGCAACACCAAAGCTTTTCGAGTTACAACGTGTTGTTTAGGAAAAACAAGATAATTTCGCAGGATGCGGGATTTCTTTAAAACGTGGTTTTCTGACAAATTTTGACGAAAGAAAATTCTCCAGTGGGTTCTCTTTTGAGGCTAAACTTTTACACGTACACGCCAAACCAAATATCTTCGAGTTTCCACTTGTTGTTTAGGAGATACAAGCTAATATTTATGATGCTTAATTTCTTCTCGTAAAGTGTTTCCAATATGTACGTATTTGTCCTTACTCTGCAACACTGTATTTCCTTATAACGTTGAATTCTTACATGTTCTATCGAGAGAAAACTCTCCTGTGCATTCTCTTTTGAGGCTACACGCTTAGACAAACACGCAACACCAAAGATTTTCTAGTTACCACGTGTTGTTTAGGAAAAACAAGATAATTTCGCAAGATGCGGTATTTCCTTAAAACGTGGTTTTCTGACAAATTTTTGACGAAAGAAAATTCTCCTTTTTGTTCTTCTTTGAGGCTACACCTTTAGATATACACGTCAAACCAAATCTTTTCGAGTTACCACATGTTGTTTAGGAGATATAAGCTAATTTTTTTCGATGCGTTATTTCTTCTCGTAAAGTGTTCCCAATATATACTTATTTGTATTTACTCTGCAAAATTGTATTTCCTAATAACGTGGTATTCTTACATATTCTTTCAAGAGAAAACTCTCCTGTGCCTTCTCTTTTGAGGCTCCACGCTTACACATACACGCAACACTAAAGCTTTTCGAGTCACAACATGTTGTTTAGGAAAAAGAAGATGATTTCGCACGATGCGGGATTTCCTTAAGACGTGGTTTTCTGAAAAATTTTGAGGAAAGAAAATTCTCCTGTGGGTTCTCTTTTGAGGCTACACATTTAGTCGTACACGCCACACCAAATGTTTTCGAGTTACAACGTGCTTTTTAAGAGATACAAGCTAATTTTGTACGATGCGTTAATTCTTCTTGTAAGGTGTTTCCAATACGTAAGTATTTGTCTTTACTCTGAAACACTGTATTTCCTTATAACGTGGTATTCTTATATATTCTTTCGAGAGAAAACTATCCTGTGCGTTCCCTTTTGAGGCTACACGCGGAGACATACACGCAACACCAAAGCTTTTCAAGTTAAAACATGTTGTTTATGAATAAAAAGATAATTTCGCACGATGCGGGATTTCCTTAAAACGTGGTTTTCTGATAAATTTTGACAAAAGAAAATTCTCCTGTGGGTTATCTTTTGAGGCTACACGTTTAGACGTACACGTCACATCAAATCTTTTCGAGTTACCACGTGTTGTTTAGGAGATACAAGCTTATTCTGTACGATGCGTTATTTTTTCTTGTAAAGTGTTTCCAATATGTACTTATTTGCCTTTACTCTGCAAAATTGTATTTCTTTATAACGTGGTATTCTTACATTTTCTTTCGAGAGAAAACTCTCCTGTGCCTTCTCTTTTGAGGCTCCACGCTTAGACATACGCGCAACACCAAAGCTTTTCGAGTTACAACATGTTGTTTAGGAAAAAGAAGATGATTTTGCACGATGCGGGATTTCCTTAACACGTGGTTTTCTGAAAAATTTTAACGAAAGAAAATTCTCCTGTGGGTTCTCTTTTAAGGCTACACGTTTAGACGTACATGCCACACCAAATCTTTTCGAGTTACAACATGTTGTTTAGGAGATACAAGCTAATTTTGTACTATGCGTTAATTCTTTACGTAAAGTGTTTCGAATACATACGTGTTTGTCTTTACTCTGCAACACTGTATTTCCTTATAACGTGGTATTCTTACATATTCTTTCGAGAGAAAACTCTCCTGTGCATTCTCTTTTGAGGCTACATGCTTAGACATACACGCAACTCCAGAGCTTTTCGAGTTACAACTTGTTGTTTAGAAAAAACAAGATAATTTCGCACGATGCTAGTTTTCCTTAAAACGTGGTTTCTGACAAATTTTGATGAAAGAAAATTCACCTGTGGGTTCTCTTTTGAGGCTACACCTTTAGACGTACACACCACACCAAATCTTTTTGAGTTACACCGTGCTGTTTAGAAGATACAAGCAAATTTTTTTTTACGATGCGTTATTTCTTCTCGTAAAGTTTAAGTTTTTCCAATACATACGTTTTTGTCTTTACTCTGCAACTCTGTATTTCCTTATAACGTGGTATTCTTACATATTCTTTCGAGAGAAAACTCTCCTGTGCGTTCTCTTTTGAGGCTACACGCTTAGACAAAAACGCAACACCACAGCTTTTCGAGTTACAACGTGTTCTTTAGGAAAAACAAGATAATAACGCACGATGCAGTATTTCCTTAAAACGTGGTTTCTGACAAATATTGACAAAAGAAAATACTCCTGAGGGTTCTCTTTTGAGGCTACACGTTTAGACGTACATACCACACCAAATCTTTTCGAGTTACAACGTGTTGTTTAGGAGATACAAGCTAATTTTTTAAGATGCGTTATTTCTTCTCGTAAAGTTTAAGTGTTTCCAATACGTATGTATTTGCCTTTACTCTGCAACACTGTTTTCCTTATAACGTGGTATTCTTGCATATTCTTTCGAGAGAAAACTCTCCTGTGCGTTCTCTTTTGAGGCTAAACGCTTAGACATACACGCAACACCAAAGCTTTTCGTGTTACAACGTGTTTTTTAGGAAGAACAAGATAATTTCTCACGATGCGGGATTTCCTTAAAACGTGGTTTTCTGACAAATTTTGACGAAAGAAATTTGTCCTGTGGTTCTCTTTGAGGCTACACGTTTAGATGTACACGCCACACCAAATCCTTTCGAGTTACAACGTGTTGTTTAGGAGATACAAGCTAATTTTTTACGATGCTTTATTTCATCTCGTAAAGTTTAAGGGTTTCCAATATGAAAGTATTTGTCATTATTCTGCAACAGTGTACTTCCATATAACGTGGTATTCTTACATATTCTTTCGAGAGAAAACTCTCCTATGTGTTCTCTTCTGAGGCTACACGCTTAGACATACACGCAACACCAAATCTTTTCGAGTTACAACGCGTTGTTTAGGAAAAACAAGATAATTTCGCACGATGCGGGATTTCCTTAATATGTGGTTTTCTGACAAATTTTGACCAAAGAAAATTCTCCTGTGTGTTCCCTTTTGAGGCTACACGTTTAGACCTACAGGTCACACCAAATCTTTTCGAGTTACAACGTGTTGTTTAGGAGATACAAGCTAATTTTTTAAGATGCGTTATTTCTTCTCGTAAAGTTTAAGTGTTTCCAATACGTATGTATTTGCCTTTACTCTGCAACACTGTTTTCCTTATAACGTGGTATTCTTGCATATTCTTTCGAGAGAAAACTCTCCTGTGCGTTCTCTTTTGAGGCTAAATGCTTAGACATACACGCAACACCAAAGCTTTTCGAGTTGCAACGTTTTTTTTAGGAAGAACAAGATAATTTCTCACGATGCGGGATTTCCTTAAAACGTGGTTTTCTGACAAATTTTGACGAAAGAAATTTGTCCTGTGGTTCTCTTTGAGGCTACACGTTCAGATGTACACGCCACACCAAATCCTTTCGAGTTACAACGTGTTGTTTAGGAGATACAAGCTAATTTTTTACGATGCTTTATTTCATCTCGTAAAGTTTAAGGGTTTCCAATATGAAAGTATTTGCCATTATTCTGCAACAGTGTACTTCCTTATGACGTGGTATTCTTACATATTCTTTCGAGAGAAAACTCTCCTGTGTGTTCTCTTTTGAGGCTACACGCTTAGACATACACGCAACACCAAAGCTTTTCGAGTTACAACGCGTTGTTTAGGAAAAACAAGATAATTTCGCACGATGCGGGATTTCCTTAATATGTGGTTTTCTGACAAATTTTGACCAAAGAAAATTCTCCTGTGTGTTCTCTTTTGAGGCTACACGTTTAGACCTACAGGTCACACCAAATCTTTTCGAGTTACAACGTGTTGTTTAGGAGATACAAGCTAATTTTTTATGATGCGTTATTTCTTCTCATAAAGTGTTTCCAATAAGTACGTATTTGTCTTTACTCTGCAACACTGTATTTCCTTATAACGTGGTATTCTTACATATTCTTTTTAGAGAAAACTCTCCTGTGCGCTCTCTTTTGAGTCTACACGCTTAGACATACACGCAACACCAAAGCTTTTCGAGTTACAACGCATTGATTAGGAAAAACAAGATAATTTTGCACGATAAGGGATTTCCTTAAAACGTGGTTTTCTTACATATTTTGACGATAAAAAATTCTCCTGTCGGTTCTCTTTTGAGGCTACACGTTTAGACGTACACGTCACACCAAATATTTTCGAGTTACAACGTGTTGTTTCGGAGATACAAGCTAATTTTGTACGATTTTTTATTTCTTCTCTTAAAGTTTTACAATATGTACGTATTTGTCTTTAATCTGCAACACTGTATTTCCTTATAACGTGGTATTCTTACATATTCTTTCGAGAGAAAACTCTCCTTGCATTCCCTTTAGAGGCTACATACTTAGACATACACGCAACCCCAAAGCTTTTCGAGTTACAACGTGTTGTTTAGGAAAAACAAGATAATTTCGCACGATGCGGGATTTCCATAAAACGTGGTTTTCTGACAAATTTTGACGAAAGAAAACTCTCCTGTGGGTTCTCTTTTGAGGATACACGTTTAGACGTACAAGCCACACCAAATCTTTTCGAGTCACAACATGTTGTTTAGGACATACAAGCTAATTTTGCAAGATGCGTTATTTCTCTCATAAAGTGTTTCCAGTATGTACGTATTTGTCTTTACACTGCCACACTGTATTTCCTTATAACGTGGTATTCTTACATATTCTTTCGAGAGAAAACTCTCCTATGCGTTCTCTTTTGGGGCTACATGCTTAGACATACACCCAACACCAAAGCTTTTCGAGTTAAAACATGTTGTTTAGGAAGAACAAGATAATTTCTCACGATGCGCGATTTCCTTAAAACGTGGTTTTCTGAAAAATTTTGACGAAAGAAAATTGTCCTGTGGGTTCTCTTTTGAGGCTACAGGTTTAGACGTACATGCCACACCAAATCTTTTCGAGTTACAACGTGTTGTTTAGGAGATACAAGCTAATTTTGTACGATGCTTTATTTCATCTCATAAAGTTTAAGGGTTTCCAATACATACGTGTTTGTCTTTACTCTGCAACACTGTATTTCCTTATAACGTGGTATTCTTTCATATTCTTTCGAGAGAAAACTCTCCTGTGTGTTCTCTTTTGAGGCTACACGCTTAGACATACACGCAATAGCAAATCTTTTCGAGTTACAACATGTTGTTTAGGAAGAACAAGATAATTTCCCACGATGCGGGATTTCCTTAAAACGTGGTGTTCTGACAAATTTTGATGAAAGAAAATTCTCCTGTGGGTTCTCTTTTGAGGCTACGCCTTTAGACGTACACACCACACCAAATCTTTTTGAGTTACACCGTGCTGTTTAGGAGATCCAAGCTAATTTTTTTTACGATGCATTATTTCTTCCCGTAAAGTTTAAGTGTTTCCAATACATACGTTTTTGTCTTTACACTGCAACTCTGTTTTTCCTTATAACGTGGTATTCTTACATACTCTTTCGAGAGAAAACTCTCCTGTGCGTTCTCTTTTGAGGCTACACGCTTAGACATACAGGCAACACCACAGCTTTTCGAGTTACAATGTGTTGTTTAGGAAAAACAAGATAATTTAGCACGATGCGGGATTTCCTTAAAACGTGGTTTTCTGACAAATTTTGACGAAAGAAAATACTCCTGTGTGTTCTCTTTTGAGGCTACACGTTTAGCCGTACACGCCACACCAAATCTTTTCGAGTTACAACCTGTTGTTTAGGAGATACAAGCTAATTTTTTTACGATGCGTTATTTCTTCTCGTAAAGTGTTTCCAATAAGTACGTATTTGTCTTTACTCTGCAACACTGTGTTTCCTTATAACGTGGTATTCTTACATATTCTTTCGAGAGAAAACTCTCCTGTGCGTTCTCTTTTGAGGCTACATGCTTAGACATACACGCAACACCAAAGCTTTTCGAGTTACAACGTGTTTTTTAGGAAGAACAAGATAATTTCTCACGATGCGGGATTTCCTTAAAACGTGGTTTTCTGACAAATTTTGACGAAAGAAATTTGTCCTGTGGTTCTCTTTGAGGCTACACGTTTAGATGTACATGCCACACCAAATCTTTTCGAGTTACAACGTGTTGTTTAGGAGATACAAGCTAATTTTGTACGATGCTTTATTTCATCTCGTAAAGTTTAAGGGTTTCCAATACGAAAGTATTTGTCATTATTCTGCAACAGTGTACTTCCTTATAATGTGGTATTCTTACATATTCTTTCGAGAGAAAACTCTCCTGTTTGTTCTCTTTTGAGGCTACACGCTTAGACATACACGCAACACCAAAGCTTTTCGAGTTACAACGCGTTGTTTAGGAAAAACAAGATAATTTCGCACGATGCGGGATTTCCTTAATACGTGGTTTTCTGACAAATTTTGACCAAAGAAAATTCTCCTGTGTGTTCTCTTTTGAGGCTACACGTTTAGACGTACAGGTCACACCAAATCTTTTCGAGTTACAACGTGTTGTTTAGGAGATACAAGCTAATTTTTTACGATCCGTTATTTCTTCTCATAAAGTGTTTCCAATAAGTACGTATTTGTCTTTACTCTGCAACACTGTATTTCCTTATAAGGTGCTATTCTTACATATTCTTTTTAGAGAAAACTCTCCTGTGTGCTCTCTTTTGAGTCTACACGCTTAGACATGCACGCAACTCCAAAGCTTTTCGAGTTACAACGCATTGTTTAGGAAAAACAAGATAATTTTGCATGATAAGGGATTTCCTTAAAACGTGGTTTTCTTACATATTTTGACGATAAAAAATTCTCCTGTCGGTTCTCTTTTGAGGCTACACATTTAGACGTACACGTCACACCAAATATTTTCGAGTTACAACGTGTTGTTTAGGAGATACAAGCTAATTTTGTATGATTTTTTATTTCTTCTCTTAAAGTGTTACAATATGTACGTATTTGTCTTTACTCTTCAACACTGTATTTCCTTATAACGTGGTATTCTTACATATTCTTTCGAGAGAAAACTCTCCTTGCATTCCTTTTAGAGGCTACACACTTAGACATACATGCAACACCAAAGCTTTTCGAGTTACAACGTGTTGTTTAGGAAAAACAAGATAATTTCGCACGATGCGGGATTTCCTTAAAACGTGGTTTTCTGACAAATTTTGACGAAAGAAAACTCTCCTGTGGGTTCTCTTTTGAGGATACACGTTTAGACGTACACGCCACACCAAATCTTTTCGAGTTACAACATGTTGTTTAGGACATACAAGCAAATTTTGCAAGATGCGTTATTTCTCTCATAAAGTGTTTCCAGTATGTACGTATTTGTCTTTACTCTGCCACACTGTATTTCCTTATAACGTGGTATTCTTATATATTCTTTCGAGAGAAAACTCTCCTATGCGTTCTCTTTTGGGGCTACATGCTTAGACATACACCCAACACCAAAGCTTTTCGAGTTAAAACGTGTTGTTTAGGAAGAACAAGATAATTTCTCACGATGCGCGATTTCCTTAAAACGTGGTTTTCTGAAAAATTTTGACGAAAGAAAATTGTCCTGTGGGTTCTCTTTTGAGGCTACACGTTTAGACGTACATGCCACACCAAATCTTTTCGAGTTACAACGTGTTGTTTAGGAGATACAAGCTAATTTTGTACGATGCTTTAATTCATCTCGTAAAGTTTAAGGGTTTCCAATACATACGTGTTTGTCTTTACTCTGTAACACTGTATTTCCTTATAACGTGGTATCCTTTCATATTCTTTCGAGAGAAAACTCTCCTGTGCGTTCTCTTTTGAGGCTACACGCTTAGACATACACGCAACAGCAAAGCCTTTCGAGTTACAACATGTTGCTTAGGAAGAACAAGATAATTTCCCACGATGCGGGATTTCCTTAAAACGTGGTGTTCTGACAAATTTTGATGAAAGAAAATACTCCTGTGGGTTCTCTTTTGAGGCTACACCTTTAGACGTACACACCACACCAAATCTTTTTGAGTTACACCGTGCTGTTTAGGAGATACAAGCTAATTTTTTTTTACGATGCGTTATTTCTTCTCATAAAGTTTAAGTGTTTCCAATACATACGTTTTTGTCTTTACACTGCAACTCTGTATTTCCTTATAACGTGGTATTCTTACATATTCTTTCGAGAGAAAACTCTCCTGTGCATTCTCTTTTGAGGCTACACGCTTAGACATACAGGCAACACCACAGCTTTTCGAGTTACAATGTGTTGTTTAGGAAAAACAAGATAATTTAGCACGATGCGGGATTTCCTTAAAACGTGGTTTTCTGACAAATTTTGACGAAAGAAAATACTCCCGAGGTTTCTCTTTTGAGGCTACACGTTTAGACGTACACGCCACACCAAATCTTTTCGAGTTACAACTTGTTGTTTAGGAGATACAAGCTAATTTTTTAAGATGCGTTATTTCTTCTCGTAAAGTTTAAGTGTTTCCAATACGTACGTATTTGCCTTTACTCTGCAACACTGTTTTCCTAATAACGTGGTATTCTTACATATTCCTTCGAGAGAAAACTCTCCTGTGCGTTCTCTTTTGAGGCTACACGCTTAGACATACATGCAACACCAAAACTTTTCGAGTTACAACGTGTTGTTTAGGAAGAACAAGATAATTTCTCACGATGCGGGATTTTCTTAAAACGAGGTTTGCTGACAAATTTTGACGAAAGAAAATTGTCCCGTGGGTTCTCTTTTGGGGCTACACGTTTAGACGTACAAGCCACACCAAATCTTTTCCAGTAAAAACGTGTTGTTTAGGAGATACAAGCTAATTTTGTACGATGCTTTAATACATCTCGTAAAGTTTAAGTGTTTCCAATATGTACGCTTTCGTCTTTACTCAGCAACACTGTACTTCCTTATAAAGTGGTATTCTTAACTATTCTTTCGAGAGAAAACTCTCCTGTGCGTTCTCTTGAGGCTACATGCTTAGACATACACGCAACACCAAAGCTTTTCGAGTTACAATGTGTTGTTTAGGAAAAACAAGATAATTTCGCACGATGCGGGGTTTCCTTAGAACGTGGTTTTCTGACAAAATTTGACCAAAGAAAATTCTCCTGTGCGTTCTCTTTTGAGGCTACACGTTTAGCCGTACACGCCACACCAAATCTTTTCGAGTTACAACCTGTTGTTTAGGAGATACAAGCTAAATTTTTTACGATGCGTTATTTCTTCTCGTAAAGTGTTTCCAATAAGTACGTATTTGTCTTTACTCTGCAACACTGTGTTTCCTTATAACGTGGTATTCTTACATATTCTTTCGAGAGAAAACTCTCCTGTGCGTTCTCTTTTGAGGCTACATGCTTAGACATACACGCAACACCAAAGCTTTTCGAGTTACAACGTGTTTTTTAGGAAGAACAAGATAATTTCTCACGATGCGGGATTTCCTTAAAACGTGGTTTTCTGACAAATTTTGACGAAAGAAATTTGTCCTGTGGTTCTCTTTGAGGCTACACGTTTAGATGTACATGCCACACCAAATCTTTTCGAGTTACAACGTGTTGTTTAGGAGATACAAGCTAATTTTGTACGATGCTTTATTTCATCTCGTAAGTTTAAGGGTTTCCAATACGAAAGTATTTGTCATTATTCTGCAACAGTGTACTTCCTTATAATGTGGTATTCTTACATATTCTTTCGAGAGAAAACTCTCCTGTGTGTTCTCTTTTGAGGCTACACGCTTAGACATACACGCAACACCAAAGCTTTTCGAGTTACAACGCGTTGTTTAGGAAAAACAAGATAATTTCACACGATGCGGGATTTCCTTAATACGTGGTTTTCTGACAAATTTTGACCAAAGAAAATTCTCCTGTGGGTTCTCTTTTGAGGCTACACGTTTAGACGTACACGCCACACCAAATCTTTTAGAGTTTCAATGTGTTGTTTAGGAGATACAAGCTAATTTTTTACAATATGTTATTTCTTCTCATAAAGTATTTCCAATAAGTACGTATTTGTCTTTAATCTGCAACACTGTATTTTCTTATAACGTGGTATTCTTACACATTCTTTCGAGTGAAAACTCTCCTGTGTGCTCTCTTTTGAGTCTACACGCTTAAACATACATGCAACACCAAAGCTTTTCGAGTTACAAGGTTTTGTTTAGGAAAAACAAGATAATTTCGCACGATGTGGGATTTCATAAACGTGGTTTTCTGAATATTTGACGAAAGAAAATTCTCCTATGGGTTCTCTCTTGAGGCTACACGTTTAGACGTACACGCCACACAAAGTCTTTTCGAGTTACAACGTGTTGTTTAGGAGATATGAGCTAATTTTGTACGATGCTTTATTTCATCTCATAAAGTTTAAGGGTTTCCAATACGTACCTATTTGTCTTTACTCTGAAACACTGTATTTCCTTATAACGTGGTATTCTTACATATTCTTTTGAGAGAAAACTCTTCTGTGTGTTCTCTTTTGAGGCTACATGCTGAGACATACACGCAACACCATAGCTTTTCGAGTTAAAACGTGTTGTTTAGGAAAAACAAGATAATTTCGCACGATGCAGGATTTTTTTAATACGTGGTTTTCTGACAAATTTGACCAAAGGAAATTCTCCTGTGGGTTCTCTTTTGAGGCTACACGTTGAGACGTACACGTCACACCAAAACTTTTCGAGTTACAACGAGTTGTTTAGGAGACACAAGCTAATTTTGTACGATGCGTTATTTCTTCTCGTAAAGTGTTTCCAATATGTACGTATTTGTCTTTACTCTGCAACACTGTATTTCCTACAACGTGGTATTCTTACATATTCTTTCGAGAGAAAACTCTCCTGTGCATTCGCTTTTGTGGCTACACACTTAGACATACACGCAACACCAAAGCTTTTCGAGTTACAACTTGTTGTTTAGGAAAAACAAGATAATTTCGCAGGATGCGGGATTTCGTTAAAACGTGATTTTCTGACAAATTTTGAAGAAAGAAAATTCTCCTATGGGTTCTCTTTTGAGGCTACACGTTTAGAAGTACACACCACATGAAGTCCTTTCGAGTTACCACGTGTTGTTTAGGAGATACAAGCTAATTTTTTACAATGCGTTATTTCTTCTCGTAAAGTGTTTCCATCAAGTATGTATTTGTCTTTACTCTGCAACACTGTATTCCCTTATAATGTTGTATTCTTACATGTTCTTTCGAGAGAAAACTCTCCTGTGCGTACTCTTTAGAGGCTACATGCTTAAACATACACGCAACGCCAAAGATTTTCGAGTTACAATGTGTTGTTTAGGAAAAGCAAGATAATTTCGCACGATGCGAGATTTCCATAAAACGTGGTTTTCTGAAAAATTTTGACGAAAGAAAGTTTTCCTGTGGGTTCTCTTTTGAGGCTACACGTGTAGAAGTACGAGCCACAACAAATCTTTTCGAGTTCCAATTGTTGTTTAGGAGATACAAGATAATTTTGTACGATGTGTTATTTCCTCTCTTAAAGTGTTTCCAATACGTACGTATTTGTCTTTATTCTGCAACACTGTATTTTCTCATAACATGGTATTCTTACAAATTCTTTCGAGAGAAAACTCTCCTGTGCATTCTCTTTTGAGGCTACAAGCTTAGACATACACCCAACTCCAAAGCTTTTCGAGTTACAACGTGTTGTTTAGGAAAAACAAGATAATTTGGCACGATGCGGGATTTCCTTAAAACGTGGTTTTCTGAAAAATTTTGACGAAAGAAAATTCTCCTGTGGGTTCTCTTTTGAGGCTACACGTTTAGACGTACACGCCGCACCAAATCTTTTCGAGTTACAACATTTTGTTTAGGAGATACAAGCTAATTTTCTACGATGCGTAACTTCTTCTCGTAAAGTGTTTCCAATATGTACATATTTGTCTGCTCTGCAACACTGTATTTCCTTATAACGTGGTATTCTTACATATTATTTCGAGAGAAAACTATCCTGTGCGTTATCTTTTGAGGCTACACACTTAGACATACAGGCAACACCAAAGCTTTTCGAGTTACAACATGTTGTTTAGGAAAAACAAGATAATTTCGCACGATGCAGGATTTCCTTAAAACGTGGTTTTCTGACAAATTTTGACGAAAGAAAATTCTCCTGTCGGTTCACTTTTGGGGCTACACATTTAGACGTACACGCCACACCAAATCCTTTAGAGTTACCACGTGTTGTTTAGGAGATACAAGCTAATTTTGTATGATGCGTTATTTCTTCTCGTAAAGTGTTTCCAATACGTACGTATTTGTCTTTACTCTGCAACACTGTATTTCCTTTTAACGTTGTATTATTACATGTTCTTTTGAGAGAAAACTCTCCTGTGCATTGTCTTTAGAGGCAACATGCTCAGACATACACGCAACACCAAAGCTTTTCGAGTTACAACGTGTTGTTTAGGAAAAACAAGATAATTTTGCACGATGCGGGATTTCCTTAAAACGTGGTTCTTTGACAAATTTTGACGAAAAAAAGTTCTCCTGTTGGTTCTCTTTTGAGGCTACAAGTGTAGGAGTACGAGCCACACCAAATATTTTCGAGTTATAACGTGTTGTTTAGGAGATACAAGCAAATTTTGTACGATGCGTTATTTCTTCCCTAAATTGTTTCCAATATGTCGTTATTTATCTTTACTCTGCAACACTGTATTTTCTTATAACGTGGTATTCTTACATATTCTTTCGAGGGAAAACTCTCCTGTGCATGCTCTTTTGAGGCTACACGCTTAGACGAACACGCACGCCAAAGCTTTTCGAGTTACAACGTGTTGTTTAGGAAAAAGAAGATAATTTCGCACGATGCGAGATTTCCATAAAACGTGGTTTTCAGACAAATTTTGACGAAAGAAAGTTCTCCTCTGGGTTCTCTTTTGAGGCTACACGTGTAGAGATACGAGCCACACCAAATCTTTTCGAGTTACAATGTGTTGTTTAGGAGATACAAGCTAATTTTGTACAATGCGTTATTTCTTCTCTTAAAGTGTTTCCAATACGTACGTAGTTGTCTTTATTCTGCAACACTGTATTTCCTTATAACGTGGTATTCTTACATATTCTTTCGAGAGAAAACTCTCCTGTGCATTCTCTTTTGAGGCTACATGCTTAGACATACACGCAACACCAAAGCTTTTCGAGTTACAACGTGTTGTTTAGGAAAAACAAGAAAATTTCGCACGATGCGCTATTTCCTTAAAACGTGGTTTCAGACAAATTTTGATGAAAGAAAATTCTCCTGTGGGTTCTCGTTTGAGGCTACACTTTTAGACGTACATGTCACACCAAATCTTTTCGAGTTACAACGTGTTGTTTAGGAGATACAAGCTCATTTTTTACGATGCATTATTTCTTCTCGTAAAGTGTTTCCAATATGTACTTATTTGTCTTTACTCTGCAAAATTGTATTTCCTTTTAACGTGGTATTCTTACATATTCTTTCAAGAGAACACTCTCCTGTGCCTTCTCTTTTGAGTCTCCACGCTTACACATACACGCAACACCAACGCTTTTCGAGTTACAACATGTTGTTTAGGAAAAAGAAGATGATTTCGCACGATGCGGGATTTCCTTAAAACGTGGTTTTCTGAAAAATTTTGACGAAAGAAAATTCTCCTGTGGGTTCTCTTTTGAGGCTACATGTTTAGATGTACACGCCACACCAAATCTTTTCGAGTTACAACGTGTTGTTTTGGAGATACAAGCTAATTTTGTACGATGCGTTAATTCTTCTCATAAAGTGTTTCCAATACATACGTATTTGTCTTTACTCTGCAACACTGTATTTCCTTATAACGTGGTATTCTTACATATTCTTTCGAGAGAAAAGTATCCTGTGCGTTCCCTTTTGAGGCTGCACACTTAGACATACAGGCAACATCAATGCTTTTAGAGTTACAACGTGTTGTTTATGAAAAACAAGATTATTTCGCACGATGCGGGATTTCCTTAAAACGTGGTTTTCTGACAAATTTTGACGAATGAAAATTCTCCTGTGGGTTCTCTTTTGAGGCTCCACGTTTAGACATACACGCCACACCAAATCCTTTCGAGTTACCACGTGTTGCTTAGGAGATACAAGCTAATTTTCTACGATGCGTTATTTCTTCTCGTAAAGTGTTTCCAATAATTACGCATTTGTCTTTACTCTGCAACACTGTATTTCCTTATAACGTTGTATTCTTACATGTTATTTCGAGAGAAAACTCTCCTGTGCGTTCTCTTTAGAGGCTACAGGCTTAGACATACACGAAACACCAAAGCCTTTTGAGTTACAACATGTTGTTTATGAAAAACAAGATAATATTGCACGATGCGGGATTTCCTTAAAACGTGGTTTTCTGACAAATTTTGACGAAAGAAAGTTATCCTGTGTTTCTCTTTTGAGGGTACACGTGTAGACGTACGAGCCACACCAAATCTTTTCGAGTTACAACGTGTTGTTTAGGAGATACAAGCAAATTTTGTAAGATGCGTTATTTCTTCTCCTAAGTGTTTCCAATATGTCCTTATTTGCCTTTACTCTGCAACATTGTATTTCCATATAACGTGGTATTCTTACATATTCTTTCAAGGGAAAATGCTCCTGTGCGTTCTCTTTTGAGGCTACACGTTTAGACATACACGCAACGCCAAAGCTTTTCGAGTTACAACGTGATGTTTAGGAAAAACAAGATAATTTCGCACGATGCGAGATTTCCATAAAACGTGGTTTTCTGAAAAATTTTGATGAAAGAAAGTTCTCCTGTGTGTTCTCTTTTGAGGCTACACTTCTAGAGGTACGAGCCACACCAAATCTTTTCGAGTTACAAAGTGTTCTTTAGGAGATACAAGCTAATTTTGTACGATGCGTTATTTCTTCTCTTAAAGTGTTTCCAATACGTACGTAGTTGTCTTTACTCTGCAACACTGTATTTCCTTATAACGTGGTATTCCTACATATTCTTTCAAGAGAAAACTCTCCTGTGCGTTCTCTTTTGAGGCTACAAGCTTAGACATACACGCAACACCAAAGCTTTTCGATTTACAACGTGTTGTTTAGGAAAAACAAGATAATTTCGCACGATGCGAGATTTCCTTTAAACGTGGTTTCTGACAAATTTTGATGAAAGAAAATTCTCCTGTGGGTTCTCTTTTGAGGCTAAACGTTTAGACATACACGTCACACCAAATCTTTTCGAGTTACAACGTGTTGTTTAGGAGATACAAGCTAATTTTTTACGATCCATTCTTCCTTCTCATAAAGTGTTTCCAATATGTACTTATTTGTCTTTACTCTGCAAAATTGTATTTCCTTATAACGTGGTATTCTTACATATTCTTTCGAGAGAAAACTCTCCTGTGCCTTCTCTTTTGAGGCTCCATGCTTACACATACACGCAACACCAAAGCTTTTCAAGTTACAACATGTTGTTTAGGAAAAAGAAGATGATTTCGCACGATGGGGGATTTCCTTAACACGTGGTTTTCTGAAAAATTTTGACGAAAGAAAATTCTCCTGTGGGTTCTCTTTTGAGGCTACATGTTTAGACGTACACGCCACACCAAATCTGTTCGAGTTACAACATATTGTTTAGGAGATACAAGTTAATTTTTTACAATGCGTTAATTCTTCTCATAAAGTGTTTCCAATACATACATATTTGTCTTTACTCTGCAACATTGTATTTCCTTATAACGTGGTATTCTTACATATTCTTTCAATAGAAAACTGTCCTGTGCGTTCTCCTTTGAGGCCACACGTTTAGACATACAGGCAACACCAAAGCTTTTCGAATTACAACGTGTTGTTTAGGAAAAACAAGATAATTTCGCACAATGCGGGATTTCCTTAAAACGTGGTTTTCTGACAAATTTTGACGAAAGAAAATTCTCCTGTGGGTTCTCTTTTGAGGCTACACGTTTCAACTTACACGCCACACCAAATCCTTCGAGTTACAACGTGTTGTTTAGGAAATACAAGCTAATTTTTTACGATGTATTATTCCTTCTCGTAAAGTGTTTCCAATAAGTATCTGTCTTTACTCTGCAACACTGTATTTCCTTATAACGTGGTATTCTTACATATTCTTTCAAGAGAATACTCTCCTGTGCCTTCTCTTTTGAGGCTACACGCTTAGACATACACGCAACACCAAAGCTTTTCGAGTTACAACGTGTTGTTTAGGAAAAACAAGATAATTTCGCACGATGCGGGATTTCCTTAAAACGTGGTTTTCTGAAAAATTTTGACGAAAGAAAATTCTCCTGTGGGTTCTCTTTTGAGGCTACATGTTTAGATGTACACGCCACACCAAATCCTTTCGAGTTACAACGTTTTGTTTAGGAGATACAAGCTAATTTTGTAAGATGCGTTAATTCTTCTCATAAAGTGTTTCCAATACGTACGAATTTGTCTTTACTCTGCAACACTGTATTTCCTTATAACGTGGTATTCTTACATATTCTTTCGAGGGAAAACTCTCCTGTGCGTTCTCTTTCGAGGCTACACGCTTAGACAAACACGCAACACCAAAGCTTTTCGAGTTACAACGTGTTGTTTAGGAAAAAACAAGATAATTTCGCATGATGCGAGATTTCCATAAATCGTGGTTTTCTGAAAAATTTTAACGAAAGAATTTCCTCCTGTGGGTTCTCTTTTGAGTCTACACTTGTAGAGGTATGAGCCACACCAAATCTTTTCGAGTTAAAAAGTTTTGTTTAGGAGATACAAGCTAATTTTGTACGATGCGTTATTTCTTCTCTTAAAGTGTTTCCAATATGTACGTATTTGTCTTTACTCTGCAACACTGTATTTCCTTATAACGTGGTATTCCTACATTTTCTTTCGAGAGAAAACTCTCCTGTGCGTTCTCTTTTGAGGCTACACGCTTAGACATACACGCAACACCAAAGCTTTTCGATTTACAACGTGTTGTTTATGAAAAACAAGATAATTTCACACGATGCGAGATTTCCTTAAAACGTGGTTTCTGACAAATTTTGATGAAAGAAAATTTTTGGGCCTGGGAGCGGCGGCAGCAGCAGCAGTAGCAGCAGCAGCGGCTGGTCCAGAGGAAGGGCCATCAGCAGTAGAACCAAGCAGACAGGGTCCAGGCAGACCCGGTGCCCACGACCACTGGCCATCGCTGGCCAGCCAGGCTGCAAGCAGCGGCGGATTTACGGTGCCTTTCACCACACAGAAGCCACATCAGAACTCTGCCTCCCGCCAGTCAGTTACGTGGGCTCCATATTGGTTCTCGGTCGCCAGAGAAATCAGACTGAGGTACGCAAATATAACCTGAGAACAACATCGCGGGGGTCTAAGCCCGACGGGCGTTGGCCTGCACCCAGGCCCTGAGCTGATCGGGGGTCCACCGGGGTGCAAACCCGGCCAGGAGGTTTTTTTCCTCCCGGGCCTGCGCGCGCACCACCACCATTTTGCCTGGGGGAAGCCAGGGAGACCTAGCAGGCAAAACCAAACCGGCTAACAGGCATAGCCCGAGGCGGACATAGCAGGGGTCTCAGACGGTCAGTCCCTGGACTGCCCCCAGGCCCTGGGCTGCTCGGTGGGCCATCTTTGTGCCGACCCGGCCAGGAGGTTGTTTATCCGGGCCAGTTTGCGCACCACCACCATTTTGCCTACGGGAAGCCAGAGAGACCTAGCAGGCAAAACCAAACCAGCTAACAGGCATAGCCCGAGGCGGACATAGCAGGGGTCTCAGACGGTCAGGCCCTGGACTGCCCCCCAGGCCCTGGGCTGCTCGTTGGGCCATCTGTGTGCTGACCCAGCCAGGAGGTTGTTAGCCCAGCAGACTCTCCCAGCACTCTCAGGGAACTCGCACACGCCACCATCCTAGCCACCTGACACACCCAATTAACACCCACAGCTGAGGGGAACTTTGCACCGACATTGGCCTGCCAGGCTTTTGCCTAGACTCAGGACCTGAGCAGCTAGGCTAGCCTTGTGTGCACCAACCCGGTTGGGAGTTCTGCTGCCAAGATCAGCCTGGGCGGCAGCACCACATCTCCAAGTCCTGCAAGTGTCTAGCTGGGTTTCCGGGCGGCCAGCTGGGAGAAGTCAGTGTGCTCCAGTGAATCCAGTGGGCCCCAGCAGGAGCCTTCGGGTGCCTGCTTTGGGATCTGAACAGCCTGGGCAGCAGCACCCTGTCTACAAGCAGTGCAGGAGGTAAGCTGTGCACCAGAGCCCAACGGGGAAGGGGCAGCTTGCACTGGTGAGTCCAGCACTGACAAGACAAACTAACACCAGTGAGAACTAGATGGCAAAAGGCAAACGCAGGAACGTCACTAACAGAAATCAAGGCAATATGGCAACATCTGAACCCAATTCTCCTCTACCAACATGTCCTGGATACCCCATCACACCAGTAAAACAAGATTTGGATTTAAAATCACTGGTCATGATGCTGGTACAGGAACACATGAAGGACATACTTAAAGAAATTCAGGAGAAAATGGATCAAAAGTTAGAAGCCCTTGCAAGGGAAACACAAAAATCATTGAAAGAAATCCAGGAGAATACAAAAGCCAACAAGGAGGAAATGCAAAAAACACTTAAAGAAATACAGGAGAACTTTGGTCAACAGGCTGAGGTCATGAAAGACGAAACACAAAAATCTCTTAATGAAATACAGGAGAACTTTGGTCAACAGGCTGAGCTCATGAAAGAGGAAACACAAAAATCTCTTAAAGAATTACAGGAAAACACAAACATGCAAGTGAAGGAGCTAAGCAAAACCATCCAGGATCAAAAATCAGAAGTAGAAACAACTAAGAAAACTCAAAGGGAGACAACTTTGGAGATAGAAAGCCTTGGGAAGAAATCAGGGGACAGAGATGCAAATATCAACAACAGAATACACGAGATAGAAGAAAGAATCTCAGATGCTGAAGATTCCATAGAAACCATGGACTCAACAGTTAAAGAAAATGCAAAATGCAAAAAGCTTGTAACCCAAAATATCCAGGAAATCCAGGACACAATGAGAAGACCAAACCTAAGGATTATAGGCATAGATGAGAGTGAAGATTTACAACTTAAAGGGCCAGCAAATATCTTCAATAAAATTATGGAAGAAAACTTCCCTAACCTAAAGAGAGAGATGCCCATGAATATACAAGAAGCCTACAGAACTCCAAACAGACTGGACCAGAAGAGAAATACTTCCCGTCACATAATAATCAAAACACCAAATGTTCTAAACAAAGAAAGAATACTAAAGGCAGTAAGAGAAAAAGGCCAAGTAACATATAAAGGAAGACCTATCAGAATCACAGCAGACTTTTCACCGGAGACTATGAAGGCTAGAAGGTCCTGGGCAGATCTCATGCAGACTCTAAGAGAACACAAATGCCAACGAAAACAACTATATCCAGCAAAATTCTCAATCACCATAGATGGAGAAACTAAGATATTTCATGACAAAACCAAGTTTACCCAATATCTATCGACAAACCCGGCCCTAAAAAGGATAATAGGAAGACAACACCAATACAAGGAGGGAAACTTCACCCTGGAAAAAGCAAGATAGTAACCTTTCATCAAACCCAAAAGAAGTTAAGCATTAAAATTTAAAAAATAACGTCAAAAATGATAGGAAGTAACAATCACTATTCCTTAATATCTCTTAACATCAATGGACTTAATGCCCCAACAAAAAGACACAGACTAACTGAATGGATACGTAAACAGGACCCTACATTTTGCTGCTTACAGGAAACACACCTCAGGGTCAAAGACAAACACTACCTTAGAGTAAAAGTCTGGAAGACAATTTTACAAGCAAATGGTCTCAGGAAACAAGCTGGAGTAGCCATTTTAATATCAGATAAAATTTACTTTCAACCCAAAGTCATCAGAAGAGACCCTGAGGGACACTTCTTGCTGGTCAAAGGAAAAATACAAAAAGAAGAACTGTCAATCCTGAACATCTATGCCCCAAATGCAAGGGCACCCTCTTTCGTAAAAGAAACTTTATTAAAAATAAAGCACATATTGCACCTAACACAATAATTGTGGGTGACTTCAACACTGCACTTTCCTCAATGGACCGATCAGGAAAACAGAAACTAAACAGGGACACAATGAAACTAATTGAAGCTTTGGACCAATTAGATTTAACAGATATATATAGAACATTCTATCCTAAAACAAAAGAATATACCTTTTTCTCAGCAACTCATGGTACCTTCTCCAAAATTGACCATATAATTGGTCACAAGACAGACCTCAACAAATATAAGAAGATAGAACTAATACCATGCCTCCTATCTGATGACTATGGAGTAAAAGTGGTCTTCAATAGCAACAGAAACAACAGAAAACCCACATACACGTGAAAACTGAACAATACTCTACTCAATGATACCTTGGTCAAGGAAGAAATAAAGAAAGAAATTAAAGACTTTTTAGAACACAATAAAAATGAAAACACAACATACCCAAATCAATGGGACACAATGAAAGCAGTGCTAAGAGGAAAACTCATAGCCCTGAGTGCCTCCAAAAAGAAAATGGAGAGAGCATACATTACCAGCTTAATGACACACCTGAAAGCCCTAGAACAAAAAGAAGCTATTTCACCCAGGAGGAGTAGAAGGCAAGAAATCATCAAACTCAGGGCCGAAATCAATCAAGTAGAAACAAAGAGAACCATACAAAAAATCAACAAAACCAGGAGCTGGTTCTTTGAGAAAATCAACAAGAGAGATAAACCCTTAGCCAGACTGACCAAAGGGCACAGAGAAAGTATCCAAATTAACAAACTTAGAAATGAAAAGGGAGATATAACAACGGAAACTGAGGAAATCCAAAAAATCATCAGATCCTACTACAAGAGCCTGTACTCAACACAACTGGAGAATCTGGAGGAAATGGACAATTTCCTTGACATATACCAAATACCAAAATTAAATCAGGACCAATTAGACCATCTAAACAGTCCCATAATGCCTAAAGAAATAGAAGGAGTCATAGAAAGTCTTCCAACCAAAAAAAGCACAGGACCAGATGGCTTCAGTGCAGAATTCTACCAGACCTTCAAAGAAGAGTTAACACCAATACTCTTCAAACTATTCCACAAAATAGAAACAGAAGGAACACTACCCAATTCCTTCTACGAAGCCACAATTACGCTGATACCAAAGCCACAAAAAGATCCAACAAAGAAAGAGAACTTCAGACCAATTTCCCTTATGAACATCGATGCAAAAATACTCAATAAAATTCTTGCTAACCGAATCCAAGAACACATCAAAACGATCATCCACCATGATCAAGTAGGCTTTATCCCGGGAATGCAGGGTTGGTTCAATATACGGAAATCCATCAATACAATCCACTACATAAACAAACTCAAATAACAAAACCACATGGTCATTTCATTGGATGCTGAAAAAGCATTTGACAAAATTCAGCATCCCTTCATGCTTAAAGTCTTGGAGAGAACAGGAATTCAAGGCCCATACCTAAACATAGTAAAAGCAATATACAGCAAACCGGTAGCCAGCATCAAACTAAATGGAGAGAAACTTGAAGCAATCCCACTGAAATCAAGGACCAGACAAGGCTGCCCCCTTTCTCCTTATCTTTTCAATATTGTACTTGAGGTACTAGCTCGGGCAATTCTACAACATAAGGAGGTCAAAAGGATACAAATTGGAAAGGAAGAAGTCAAACTATCATTATTTACAGACGACATGATCGTCTACCTAAGTGACCCAAAGAACTCCACTAGAGAGCTCCTACAGCTGATAAACAACTTCAGCAAAGTGGCAGGTTATAAAATCAACTCAAGCAAATCAGTGGCCTTCCTATACTCAAAGGATAAGCAGGCTGAGAAAGAAATTAGGGAAATGACCCCCTTCACAATAGCCTCAAACAGTATAAAGTATCTTGGGGTGACCCTTACCAAACATGTGAAAGATCTGTATGACAAGAACTTCAAGACTCTGAAGAAGGAAATGGAAGAAGACCTCAAAAAATGGGAAAACCTCCCATGCTCATGGATCGGTAGAACCAATATAGTTAAAATGGCCATTCTGCCTAAAGCACTATACAGATTCAATGCAATACCCATCAAAATCCCAACTCAATTCTTCACAGAGTTAGAAAGAGCAATTATCAAATTCATCTGGAACAACAAAAAACCCAGGATAGCTAAAACTATTCTCAGCAACAAAAGAAAATCTGGGGGAATCAGTATCCCTGACCTCAAGCAATACTACAGAGCAATAGTGTTAAAAACTGCATGGTGTTGGTACAGTGACAGACAGGAGGATCAATGGAACAGGATTGAAGATCTAGAAATGAACCCACACACCTATGGCCACTTGATCCTTGACAAAGAGGCTGAAAACATCCAATGGAAAAAAGATAGCCTTTTCAACAAATGGTGCTGGTTCAACTGGAGGTCAGCATGCAGAAGAATGCGAATTGATCCATCCTTGTCTCCTTGTACTAAGCTCAAATCCAAATGGATCAAGGACCTCCACATAAAGCCAGACACTCTGAAGCTAATAGAAAAGAAACTGGGGAAGAACCTTGAGGACATCGGTACAGGGAGAAAGTTTCTGAACAGAACACCAATAGCGTATGCTCTAAGAGCAAGAATTGACAAATGGGACCTCATGAAATTACAAAGTTTCTGTAAGGCAAAGGACACCATCAAGAGGAAAAATCGGAAACCAACAAATTGGGAAAAGATCTTCACCAATCCTACATCATATAGAGGGCTAATATCCAATATATATAAAGAACTCAAGAAGTTAGACTCCAGAAAACCAAACAACCCTATTAAAAAATGGGGTACAGAGTTAAACAAAGAATTCTCACCTGAAGAACTTCGGATGGCGGAGAAGCATCTTAAAAAATGCTCAACTTCATTAGTCATCAGGGAAATGCAAATCAAAACAACCCTAAGATTTCATCTTACACCAGTCAGAATGGCTAAGATTAAAAATTCAGGAGACAGCAGGTGTTGGAGAGGGTGTGGAGAAAGAGGAACACTCCTCCACTGCTGGTGGGGTTGCAAATTGGTACAACCACTCTGGAAATCAGTCTGGCGGTTCCTCCGAAAACTGGGCACCTCACTTCCAGAAGATCCTGCTATACCACTCCTGGGCATATACCCAGAAGACTCCCCTCCATGTAATAAGGATACATGTTCTACTATGTTCATAGCAGCCCTATTTATAATTGCCAGATGCTGGAAAGAACCCAGGTATCCCTCAACAGAAGAGTGGATGCAAAAAATGTGGTATATCTACACAATGGAGCACTATTCAGCCATTAGAAACAATGAATTCATGAAATTCTTAGGCAAATGGATGGAGCTAGAGAATATCATACTAAGTGAGGTAACCCAGACTCAAAAGGTGAATCATGGTATGCACTCACTAATAAGTGGATATTAACCTAGAAAACTGGAATACCCAAAACATAATCCACACATCAAATGAGGTACAAGAAGAAAGGAGGAGTGGCCCCTGGTTCTGGAAAGACTCAGTGAAACAGTATTTAGCAAAACCAGAACGGGGAAGTGGGAAGGGGTAGATGGGAGGACAGGGGAAGAGAAGGGGGCTTTCGGGACTTTCGGGGAGTGGGGGGGCTAGAAAAGGGGAAATCATTTGAAATGTAAATAAATTATATCGAATAAAAAAAAGTTAACACTAAAAAAAAATAAGACAAAAAAAAAAAGGAGTGGGAGTGGATGGGTTGGTGAGCAGGGAGAAGGGGTTATGGGATAGTGTGTTTTCAGAGGGGAAACCAGGAATGCAGATAATATTTAAAATGTAAATAAAGAAAATATTTAATTTAAAAAACGTAAAAAAAAAAAAGAAAGAAAGAAAATTCTCCTGTGGGTTCTCTTTTGAGGCTACACGTTTAGACGTACACGTCACACCAAATCTTTTCGAGTTACAACATGTTGTTTAGGAGATACAAGCTAATTTTTTAAGATGCATTCTTTCTTCTCCTAAAGTGTTTCCAATCTGTACTTATTTGTCTTTAATCTGCAAAATTGTATTTCCTCATAACGTGGGATTCTTACATATTCTTTCGAGAGAAAACTCTCCTGTGCCTTCTCTTTTGAGGCTCCACGCTTACACATACACGCAACACCAAAGCTTTTCGAGTTACAACATGTTGTTTAGGAAAAAGAAGATGATTTCGCACGATGGGGGATTTCCTTAAAACGTGGTTTTCTGAAAAATTTGGACGAAAGAAAATTCTCCTGTGGGTTCTCTTTTGAGGCTACATGTTTAGAAGTACACGCCACGCCAAACCTTTTCGAGTTACAACGTGTTGTTTAGGAGATACAAGCTAATTTTGTACGATGCGTTAATTCTTCTCGTAAAGTGTTTCCAAAACGTACGTATTTGTCTTTACTCTGCAACACTGTATTTCCTTATAACATGGTATTCTTACATATTCTTTCGAGAGAAAACTATCCTTTGCATTCCCTTTTGAGGCTACATATTTAGACATACAGGCAACACCAATGCTTTTCGAATTACAACGTGTTGTTTATGAAAAACAAGATAATTTCGCACAATGCAGGATTTCCTTAAACCATTGTGTTCTGACAAATTTTGAGGAAAGAAAATTCTCCTGTGGGTTCTCTTTTGATGCTACACGTTTAGACGTGCACGCCACACCAAATCCTTTCCAGTTACCAAGTGTTTAGGAGATACAAGCTAATATTGTACTATGTGTTATTTCTTCTCTTAAAGTGTTTCCAATAAGTACGCATTTGTCTTTACTCTGCAACACTCTATTTCCTTATAACATTGTATTCTTACATGTTCTTTCAAGAGAAAACTCTCCTGGGAGTTCTCTTTAGAGGCTACACGCTTAGACATACACGCAACACCAAAGCTTTTCGAGTTACAACGTGTTGTTTAGGAAAAACAAGATAATTTCGCACGATGCGGGATTTCCTTAAAACGTGGTTTTCTGACAAATTTTGACGAAAGAAAATTCTACTGTGTCTTCTCTTTTGAGGCTACAGGTTTAGACGTACACGCCACACTGAATCTTTTCGAGTTACCACGTGTTGTTTAGGAGATACAAGCTAATTTTTTACGATGTGTTATTTCTTCTCGTAAAGTGTTTCCCATACATACGTATTTGTCTTTACTCTGCAACACTGTATTTCCTTATAACGTGGTATTCTTATATATTCTTTCGAGAGAAAACTCTCCTGTCCGTTCTCTTTTGAGGCCACACGTTTAGACATACACGCAACACCAAAGCTTTTCGAGTTATAACGTGTTGTTTAGGAAAAACAAGATAATTTCGCACAATGCGGGATTTCCTTAAAACGTGGTTTTCTGACAAATATTGACAAAAGAAAATTCTCCTGTGGGTTCTCTTTTGAGGCTACAAGTTTCAAATTACATGCCACACCAAATCCTTCGAGTTACAACGTGTTGTTTAGGAAATACAAGCTAATTTTATACTATGTATTATTCCTTCTCGTAAAGTGTTTCCAATAAGTAAGTATCTGTCTTTACTCTGCAACACTGTATTTCCTTATAACATGGTATTCTTACATATTCTTTTGAGAGAATACACTACTGTGCCTTCTCTTTTGAGGCTACACGCTTAGACATACACGCAACACAAAAGCTTTTCGAGTTACAACGTGTTGTTTAGGAAAAACAAGATGATTTCGCACGATGCAGGACTTCCTTAAAACGTGGTTTTCTGAAAAAAATTTGACGAAAGAAAATTCTCTTGTGGGTTCTCTTTTGAGGCTACACGTTTAGATGTAAACATCACAACAAATCTTTTCGAGTTACAACGTGTTGTTTAGGAGATACAAGCTAATTTTGTACCATGCGTTATTTCTTCTCTTTAAGTGTTTCCAATACATAAGTATTTCTCTTTTCTCTGCAACACCGTATCCTTGTTACGTGGTATTCTTACATATTCTTTCGAGAGAAAACTCTCCTGTGGGTTCTCTTTTGAGGCTACATGCTTAGACATACATGTAACACCAAAGCTTTTCGAGTTACAACGTGTTGTTTAGGAAAAACAAGATAATTTTGCACAATGCGGGATTTCCTAAAAACGTGATTTCTGAAAAATTTTGACGAAAGAAAATTCTCCTGTGGGTTCTCTTTTGAGGCTACAAATTTAGACGTACACGCCACACCAAATCTTTTCGAGTTACAACGTGTTGTTTAGGAGATACAAGCTAATTTTGAACGATGCGTTATTTCATCTCTAAAAGTGTTTCCAATAAGTACCTATTTGTCTTTAGTCTGCAACGCTGTATTTCCTTAGAACGTGGTATTCTTAAATCTTATTTCGAGAGAAAACACTCCTGTACGTTCGCTTTTGAGGATACACGCTTAGACATACACGCAACACCAAAGCTTTTCAAGTTACAACGTGTTGTTTAGGAAAAACAAGATAATTTCACACGATGCGGGGTTACCGTAAAACGTGGTTTTCTGACATATTTTGACGAAAGAAAATTCTCCTGTGGGTTCTCTTTTGAGGCTACACATTTAGACGTACATGCCACACCAACTCTTTTCGAGTTACAATGTGTTGTTTAGGAGATACAAGCTAATTTTGTACGATGCGTTATTTCTTCTCATAAAGTGTTTCCAATATGTACGTATTTGTCTTTATTCTGCAACACTGTATTTCCTTATAACGTGGTATTCTTAAATATTCTTTCGAGAGAAAACTCTCCTGTGCATTCTCTTTTGAGGCTACACGCTTAGACATACACGCCACACCAAATCTTTTCGAGTTACAACGTGTTGTTTAGGAGATACAAACTAATTTTGAACGATGTTTTATTTCTTCTCGTAAAGTGTTTCCAATACATACGTATTTGTCTTTATTCCGCAATACTGTATTTCCTTATAACGTGGTATTCTTACATATTCTTTCGAGAGATAACTCTCCTCTGCGTTCTCTTTTGAGATTACATGCTTAGACATACACGTAACACCAAAGCTTTTCGAGTTACAACGTGTTGTTTAGGAAAATCAAGATAATTTCGCACAATTCGGGATTTCCTAAAAACGTGATTTCTGAAACATTTTGAAGAAAGAAAATTCTCCTCTGGGTTCTCTTTTGAGACTACACGTTTAGTCGTACACGCCACACCAAATCGTTTCGAGTTACAACGTGTTGTTAAGGAGATACAAGCTAATTTTGAACGATGCATTATTTCATCTCTAAAAGTGTTTCCAATACGTACGTATTTGTCTTTAGTCTACAACACTGTATTTCCTAGAACGTGGTATTCTTACATCTTCTTTCGAGAGAAAACTCTCCTGTGCATTCGCTTTTGAGGCTACATGCTTAGACATACACGCAACACCAAATCTTTTCAAGTTACAACGTGTTGTTTAAGAAAAACAAGATAATTTCACACGATGCGAGATTTCCTTAAAACGTGGTTTTCTGACATATTTTGACGAACAAAAATTCTCCTGTGGGTTCTCTTTTGAGGCTACACATTTAGACGTACATGCCACACCAAATCTTTTCGAGTTACAACGTGTTGTTTAGGAGATACAAGCTAATTTTGTATGATGCGTTATTTCTTCTCGTAAAGTGTTTACAATGTGTACATATTTGTCTTTATTCTGCAACACTGTATTTCCTTATAACGTGGTATTCTTACATGTTCTCTCGAGAGAAAACTCTCCTGTGGGTTCTCTTTTGAGGCTACACGTTTAGATGTACACGCCACACCAAATCTTTTTGAGTTACGTGTTGTTTAGGAGATACAAGCTAATTTTGAACGATGCATTATTTCTTCGTGTAGCCTCAAAAGAGAACCCACAGGAGAATTTTCTTTCATCAAAATTTGTCAGAAACCACGTTTTAAGGAAATCTCGCATCCTGCGAAATTATCTTGTTTTTCACAAACAAAATGTTGTAACACGAAAAGCTTTGGTGTGGCGTGTATGTCTACGCGTGTAGCCTCAAAAGAGAATGCAGAGGAGAGTTTTCTCTCGAAAGAATATGTAAGAATACCACGTTATAAGTAAATACAGTGTTGCAGAGTAAAGATAAATAGGTACAGATTGTAAATACTTTATGAGAAGAATTAATGCATGTTACAAAATTAGCTTGTATCTCCTAAACAACACCTTGTAACTCGAAAGGATTTGGTGTGGCGTGTAGGTCTAAATGCTTAGCCTCATAAGAGAACCCACAGGAGAATTTTCTTTCCTTAAAACTTGTCAGAAAACCACGTCTTAAGGAAATCCCGCATCGTACGAATAAAAAAAATAACAATAAAAAAAAAATTCTAAAGAAAAGCAAATAAATTGTATCAAGCCTAAAAAAAAAAGAAAAAGAAAAAAAAGAAAAAAAGAAAGAATATGTAAGAATACCACGTTATAAGGAAATAAAGTGTTGCAGATTAAAGATAAATAGGTACGTATTGTAAATACTTTATGAGAAGAAATAACGCATGGTACAAAATTAGCTTGTATCTCCTAAACAACACCTTGTAACTCGAAAGAATTTGGTGCGGCGTGTACGTGTAAACGTGTAGCCTCATAAGAGAACCCACAGGAGAACTTTCTTACGTCAAAATTTTTTCAGAAAACCACGTTTTATGGAAATCTCGCATCCTGAGAAATTATCTTGTTTTTCCTAAACAGCACGTTGTAACTCGAAAAGATTTGGTGTGGCTCGTACGTCTAAACGTGTAGCCTCCAAAGTGAACCCACAGGAGAATTTTCTTTCATCAAAATTTGTCAGAAACCACGTTTTAAGGAAATCTCACATCGTGTGAAATTATCTTGTTTTTCCTAAACAACACGTTGTAACTCGAAAAGCTTTGGTGTTGCGTGTTTGTCTAAGCGTGTAGCCTCAAAAGAGAATGCACAGGAGAGTTTTCTCTCAAAAGAATATGTAAGAATACCACGTTATAAGGAAATACAGTGTTGCAGAGTAAAGACAAATAAGTACGTATTGGAAACACTTTACGAGAAGAAATAATGCATCGTACAAAATTTTTCCTAAACTACATGTTGTAACTTGAATAGCTTTGGTGTTGCCTGTATGTCTAAGTGTGTAGCCACAAAAGGGAACGCACAGGACAGTTTTCTATCGAAAGAATATGTAAGAATACCACGTTATAAGGAAATACAATGTTGCAGAGTAAAGACAAATACGTACGTATTGGAAACACTTTATGAGAAGAATTAACACATTGTAAAATATTAGCTTGTATCTCCTAAACAACACGTTGTAACTCGAACAGATTTGGTGTGGCGTGTACGTCTAAACATGTAGCCTCAAAAGAGAACCCACAGGAGAACTTATTATTGTCAAATTTTTCAGAAAACCACGTTTATGGAAATCTCGCATCGTGCGAAATTATCTAGTTTTTCCTAAACAACACGTTGTAACTCGAAAAGCTTTGGTGTTGCTTGTATGTCTAAACATGTAGCCTCAAAAGAGAACGCTCAGGAGAGTTTTCCCTCGAAAGAATATGTAAGAATACCACGTTATAAGGAAATACAGTGTTGCAGAGAAAGACAAATACGTACGTATTGGAAACAATTTACGAGAAGAAATAACACATCGTACAAAATTAGCCTGTATCTCCTAAACAACACGTGGTAACTCGAAAGGATTTGGTGTGGCGTGCATGTCTAAACGTGTAGCATCATAAGAGAACCCACAGGAGAATTTTCTTTCTTCAAAATTTGTCAGAACACAACGGTTTAAGGAAATCCGAGAACGCACAGGAGAGTTTTCTCTCGAAATAATATGTAAGAATACCACGTTATAAGGAAATACAGTGTTGCAGAGTAGAGGCAAATACATACTTATTGGAAAAACTTAAACTTTACGAGAAGAAATAATGCATCGTAAAAAAATTAGCTTGTATCTCCTAAACAACACGTTGTAACTTAAAAAGATTTGGTGTGGCCTGTACGTCTAAACGTGTAGTCTCAAATGAGAACCCATAGGAGAATTTTCTTTGGTCAAAATTTGTCAGAAAATCACGTATTAAGGAAATCCCTCTTCGTGCGAAATTATCTTGTTTTTCCTAAACAGCACGTTGTAACGCGAAAATCTTTGGTATTGCGTGTATGTCTAAGCGTGTAGCCTCAAAAGAGGACGCACAGGAAAGTTTTCTCTCGAAAGAATATGTAAGAATACCACGTTATAAGGAAATACAGTGTTGCAGACTAAAGGCAAATACGTACCTATTGGAAACACCTTACAAGAGGAAATAAAGCATCGTAAAAAATTAGCTTGTATCTCCTAAACAACAGTTTGTAACTCGAAAAGATTTGGTGTGGCGTGCATGTCTAAACGTGTAGCCTCAAAAGATAACCCACAGGAGAATTTTTTTTCGTTAATATTTCTCAGAAAACCATGTTTTAAGGAAATCACTCATCGTGCGAAATTATCTTGCTTTTCCTAAACAACACGTTGTAACTCGAAAAGCTTTGATGTTGCGTTTCCAATACATATGTATTTTCCTTTACTCTGCAACACTGTATTTCCTTACAACGTGGTATTCTTACATATTCTTTCGAGAGAAAACTCTCCTGTGCGTTCTCTTTTGGGGCTACACGCTTAGACATACACGCAACACCAAAGCTTTTCGAGTTAAAACGTTTTGTTTAGGAAAAACAAGATTATTTCGCATGATGCGGTATTTCCTTCATACGTGGTTTTCTGACAAATTTTGACCAAAGAAAATTCTCCTATGGTTTCTCTTTTGAGGCTACACGATTAGACGTACAGGCCACACCAAATCTTTTTAAGTTACAACGTGTTGTTTAGGAGATACAAGCTAATTTTGTAAGATGCGTTATTTCTTCTCGTAAAGTTTTTCCAATACGTAAATATTTGTCTTTACTCTGCAACACTGTATTTCCTAATAACGTGGTATTCTTATATATTCTTTCGAGAAAAAAACTCTCCTTTGCATTCTCTTTTGAGGCTACACGCTTAGACATACACGCAACACCAAAGGTTTTCGCGTTACAACGTGTTGCTTAGGAAAAACAAGATAATTTCGCACCATGCATGATTTCCTTAAAACGTGGTTTTCTGACAAATTTTGATGAACGAAAATTCTCCTGTGTGTTCTCGTTTGAGGCTACACGTTTAGACGTACACACCACACCAAATCTTTTCGAGTTATAACGTGATGTTTAGGAGATACATACTAATTTTTTACGATGCCTTATTTCTTCTCGTAAAGTTTAAGTGTTTCCAATAAGTACGTATTTGTCTTTACTCTGCAACACTGTATTTCCTTATAACGTGGTATTCTTACATATTCTTTCGAGAGAAAACTCTCCTGTGCGTTCTCTTTTGAGGCTACATGCTTTGACATACACGCAACACCAAAGCTTTTCGAGTTACAATGTGTTGTTTAGGAAAAACAAGATAATTTAGCACGATGCGGGATTTCCTTAAAACGTGGTTTTCTGACAAATTTTGACGAAAGAAAATACTCCTGTGGGTTCTCTTTGGAGGCTACACATTTAGACGTACACACCACATCAAATCTTTTCGAGTTACATCGTGTTGTTTAGGAGATACAAGCTAATTTTTTTACGAAGCGTTATTTCTTCTCATAAAGTTTAAGTGTTTCCATTACGTAAATATTTGCCTTTACTCTGCAACACTGTATTTCCTTATAACGTGGTATTCTTGCATATTCTTTCGAGAGAAAACTCACCTGTGCATTCTCCTTTGAGGCTACGTGCTTAGATATACACACAACACCAAAGCTTTTCGAGTTACAACGTGTTATTTAGGAAAAACAACATAATTTCGCATGATGCGGGATTTCCTTAAAACGTGGTTTTCTGACAAATTTTGAAGAAATAAAACTCTCCTGTGGGTACTCTTTTGAGGCTACACGTTTAGACGTACACGCCACACCAAATCTTTTCGAGTTCCAACGTGTTGTTTAGGACATACAAGCTAATTTTGCAAGATGCGTTATTTCTCTCATAAAGTGTTTCCAATACATATGTATTAGTCTTTACTCTGCAACACTGTATTTCCTTGTAATGTGGTATCCTTACATATTCTTTCGAGAGAAAACTCTACTGTGCGTTCTCTTTTGAGGCTGCACGCAGGGAAAACTCTCCTGTGCCTTCTCTTTTGAGGCTCCATCCTTACACATACACGCAACACCAAAGCTTTTCGAGTTAAACATGTTGTTTAGGAAAAAGGAGATGATTTTGCACGATGCGGGATTAGCTTAAAACGTGGTTTTCTGAAAAATTTTGACGAAAGAAAATTCTCCTGTGTGTTCTCTTTTGAGGCTACATATTTAGACGTACATGCCACACCAAATCTTTTCGAATTACAACGTGTTGTTTAGGAGATACAAGCTAATTTTGTACAATGCGTTAATTCTTCTTGTAAAATGTTTCCGATATGTACGTATTTGTCTTTACTCTGCAACACTGTATTTCCTTAAAACGTGGTTTTCTTACATATTCTTTCGAGAGAAAACTATCCTGTGCGTTCCCTTTTGAGGCTACACACTTAGACATACAGGTAACACCAAAGCTTTTCGAGTTACAATGTGTTGTTTATGAAAAACAAGATAATTTCGCACGATGCGGGATTTCCTTAAAACGTGGTTTTCTGACAAATTTTGACGAAAGAAAATTCTCCTGTGGGTTCTCTTTTGAGGCTTCACGTTTAGACGTGCACACCACACCAAATCCTTTCGAGTTACCACGTGTTGTTTAGGAGATACAAGCTAATTTTATACGATGCGTTATTTCTTCTCATAAAGTGTTTCCAATACGTACATATTTGTCTTTACTCTGCAACACTGTATTTCCTTATAACGTGGTATTCTTACATATTCTGTCGCGAGAAAACTATCCTGTGCGTTCCCTTTTGAGGCTACACACTTAGACATACAGGCAACACCAAAACCTTTCGAGTTACAACGTGTTGTTTATGAAAAACAAGATAATTTCGCACGATGCGGGATTTCCGTAAAAAGTGGTGTTCTGACAAATTTTGACGAAAGAAAATTCTCCTGTTGGTTCTCTTTTGAGGCTACACGTTTAGACGTGCACGCCACACCAAATCTTTTCGAGTTACCACGTGTTGTTTAGGAGATACAAGCTAATTTTTTACGAAGCGTTATTTCTTCTCGTAAAGTGTTTCCAAAAAGTATGAATTTGTCTTTACTCTGCAACACTGTATTTCCTTATAACGTTGTATTCTTACATGTTTTTTCGAGAGAAAAATCTCCTGTGCGTTCTCTTAAGTGGCTACACGCATAGACATACACGCAATACCAAAGCTTTGCGAGTTACAACGTGTTGTTTAGGAAAAACAAGATAATTTTCACGATGCGGGATATCCTTAAAACGTGGTTTTCTGACAAATTTTAACGAAAGAAAGTTCTCCTGTGCGTTGTCTTTTGAGGCTACAGGTTTAGACGTACACGCCACACCAAATCTTTTCGAGTTATAACGTGTTGTTTAGGAGATACAAGCAAATTTTTTACGATGCGTTATTTCTTCTCCTAAAGTGTTTCCAATATGTACTTATTTGTCTTTACTCTGCAACACTGTATTTCCTTATAACGTGGTATTCTTATATATTCTTTAGAGAGAAAACTCTCCTGTGCATTCTCTTTTGAGGCTACACGCTTAGACAAACACTCAACACCAAAGCTTTTTGAGTTACAACGCATTGTTTAGGAAAAACAAGATAATTTTGCACGATGCGAGATTTCCTTAAAACGTGTTTTCTGACAAATTTTGATGAAAGAAAATTCTCCTGTGAGTTCCCTTTTGAGGCTACACGTTTAGACGTACACGTCACACCAAATCTTTTCGAGTTACAACGTGTTGTTTAGGAGATACAAGCTAATTTTTTACGATGCGTTATTTCTTCTCGTAAAATGTGTCCAATACGTACTTATTTGTCTTTACTCTGCAACACTGTATTTCCTTATAACGTGGTATTCTTACATATTCTTTCAAGAGAAAACTCTCCTGTGCGTTCTCTTTTGAGGCTACACGGTTAGACATACACGCAGCACCAAAGCTTTCCGAGTTACAACGTGTTGTTTAGGAAAAACAAGATAATTTCCACGATGCGGGATTTCCATAAAACGTGGTTTTCTGACAAATTTTGACGAAAGAAAATTATCCTGTGAGTTCTCTTTTGAGGCTACACGTTTAGACGTACATGCCACACCAAATCTTTTCGAGTTACATCGTGTTGTTTAGGAGATACAAGCTAATTTTGTACGATGCGTTATTACTTCTCGTAAAGTGTTTCCAATACCTACGTATTTGTCTTTACTCTGCAACACTGTATTTCCTTATAACGTGGTATTCTTATATATTCTTTCGAGAGAAATCTCTCCTGTGCATTCTCTTTTGAGGCCACACGTTTAGACATACACGCAACACCAAAGCTTTTCGAGTTACGAAGTGTTGTGCAGGAAAAACAAGATAATTTCGCACAATGCGGGATTTCCTTAATACGTGGATTCTGACAAATTTTGACCAAAGAAATTTCTCCTGTGTGTTCTCTTTTGAGGCTACATATTTAGACGTACACGCCACACCAAATCTTTTCGAATTACAACGTATTGTTTAGGAGATACAAGCTAATTTTGTACAATGCGTTAATTCTTCTCGTAAAGTGTTTCCAATACGTACATATTTGTCTTTACTCTGCAACACTGTATTTCTTATAACGTGGTTTTCTTACATATTCTTTCAAGAGAAAACTATCCTGTGCATTCCCTTTTGAGGCTACACACTTAGACATACAGGCAACAACAAAGCTTTTCGAGTTACAACGTGTTGTTTATGAAAAACAAGATAATTTCGCACGATGCGGGATTTCCTTAAAACGTGGTTTTCTGACAAATTTTGACGAAAGAAAATTCTCCTGTGCGTTCCCTTTTGAGGCTTCACGTTTAGACGTGCACGCCACACCAAATCCTTTCGAGTTACCACGTGTTGTTTTGGAGATACAAGCTAATTTTGTACGCTGCCTTATTTCTTCTCATAAAGTGTTTCCAATACGTACGTATTTGTCTTTACTCTGCAACACTGTATTTCCTTATAACGTGGTATTCTTACATATTCTGTCGAGAGAAAACTATCCTGTGCGTTCCCTTTTGAGGCTACACACTTAGACATACAGGCAACACCAAAACCTTTCAAGTTGCAACGTGTTGTTTATGAAAAACAAGATAAGTTCGCACGATGCGGGATTTCCTTAAAACGTGGTGTTCTGACAAATTTTGACGAAAGAAAATTCTCCTGTTGGTTCTCTTTTGAGGCTACACGTTTAGACGTGCACGCCACACCAAATCTTTTCGAGTTACCACGTGTTGTTTAGGAGATACAAGCTAATTTTTTACGATGCGTTATTTCTTCTCGTAAAGTGTTTCCAATAAGTACGTATTTGTCTTTACTCTGCAACACTGTATTTCCTTATAACGTTGTATTCTTACATGTTCTTTCGAGAGAAAAATCTCCTGTGCCTTCTCTTAAGTGGCTACACGCATAGACATACATGCAGCACCAAAGCTTTTCGAGTTACAACGTGTTGTTTAGGAAAAACAAGATAATTTTGCACGATGCGGGATTTCCTTAAAACGTGGTTTTCTGACAAATTTTGATGAAAGAAAGTTCTCCTGTGGGTTCTCTTTTGAGGCTACAAGTTTAGACGTATGAGCCACACCAAATCTTTTCGAGTTACAACGTGTTGTTTACGAGATACAAGCAAATATTTTACGATGCGTTATTTCTTCTCCTAAAGTGTTTCCAATATGTACTTATTTGTCTTTACTCTGCAACACTGTATTTCCTTATAACGTGGTATTCTTACATATTCTTTCGAGAGAAAACTCTCCTGTGCGTTCTCTTTTGAGGCTACATGCTTAGACAAACACTCAACACCAAAGCTTTTCGAGTTACACCGTGTTGTTTAGGAAAAACAAGATAATTTTGCACGATGCGAGATTTCCTTAAAACGTGTTTTCTGACAAATTTTGATGAAAGAAAATTCTTCTGTGAGTTCTCTTTTGAGGGTACATGTTTAGACGTACATGTCACACCAAATCTTTTCGAGTTACAACGTGTTGTTTAGGAGATACAAGCTAATTTTTTACGATGCGTTATTTCTTCTCATAAATTGTGTCCAATACTTACTTATTTGTCTTTACTCTGCAACACTGTATTTCCTTATAACGCGGTATTCTTACATATTCTTTCGAGAGAAAACTCTCCTGTGCGTTCTCTTTTGAGGCTACACGCTTAGACATACACGCAGCACCAAAGCTCTTAGAGTTATAACGTGTTGTTTAGGAAAAACAAGATAATTTCCACGATGCGGGATTTCCATAAAACGTGGTTTTCTGACAAATTTTGACGAAAGAAAATACTCCTTTAAGTTCACTTTTGAGGCTACACGTTTAGACGTACACGCCACACCAAATCTTTTCGAGTTACATCGTGTTGTTTAGGAGATACAAGCTAATTCTGTACGATGCGTTATTTCTTCCCGTAAAGTGTTTCCAATACATACGTATTTGTCTTTACTCTGCAACACTGTATTTCCTTATAACGTGGTATTCTTATATATTTTTTCGAGAGAAAACTCTCCTGTGCGTTATCTTTTGAGGCCACACGTGTAGACATACATGCAACACCAAAGCTTTCGAGTTACAATGTGTTGTTTAGGAAAAACAAGATAATTTCGCACAATGCGGGATTTCCTTAAAACGTGGTTTTCTGACAAATTTTGACGAAAGAAAATTCTCCTGTGGGTTCTCTTTTGAGGCTACACGTTTCAACTTACACGTCACACCAAATCCTTCAAGTTACAACGTGTTGTTTAGGAAATACAAGCTAATTTTGTACGATGTATTATTCCTTCTCGTAAAGTGTTTCCAATAAGTAAGTATCTGTCTTTACTCTGCAGCACTGTATTTCCTTATAACGTGGTATTCTTACATATTCTTTCGAGAGAATACTCTGCTGTGCATTCTCTTTTGAGGCTACATGCTTAGACATACACGCAACACCAAAGCTTTTCGAGTTACAACGTGTTGTTTAGGAAAAACAAGATAATTTCGCATGATGCAGGACTTCCTTAAAACGTGGTTTTCTGAAAAAATTTTGACCAAAGAAAATTCTCCTGTGGCTTCTCTTTTGAGGCTACGCATTTAGATGTAAACACAACACCAAATATTTTCGAGTTACAACGTGTTGTTTACACCAAAGCTTTTCGAGTTACAATGTGTTGTTTAGGAAAAACAAGATAATTTCGCACGATGCGGGATTTCCTTAAAACGTGGTTTTCCGACATATTTTGACGAAAGAAAATTCTCCTGTGGGTTCTCTTTTGAGGCTACACGTTTCAACGTACACGCCACACAAAATCTTTTCGCGTTACACCGTGTTGTTTAGGAAATACAAGCTAATTTTGTATGATGTATTATTCCTTCTCGTAAAGTGTTTCCAATATGTATGTATCTGTCTTTACTGTGCAACACTGTATGTCCTTATAAGGTGGTATTCTTACATATTCTTTCAAGAGAATACTCTCCTGTGCGTTCTCTTTTGAGGCTACACGCTTAGACATACATGCAAAACCAAAGCTTTTCGAGTTACAACGTGTTGTTTAGGAAAAACAAGATAATTTCGCATGATGCGGGATTTCCAGAAAACGTGGTTTTCTGAAAAAATTTTGACCAACGAAAATTCTCCTGTGGGTTCTCTTTTGAGGCTACACCTTTAGATAAACACCACACCAAATCCTTTTGAGTTACAACGTGTTGTTTAGGAGATACAAGCTAATTTTTTCCATGTGTTATTTCTTCTCGTAAAGTGTTTCCAATACGTACATATTTGTCTTTACTCTGCAACACTGTTTTTCCATATAACGTGGAATAACAAATAGTAAAAAATTAGCTTGTATCTCCTAAACAACACGTTATAACTCGAAAGGATTTGGTGTGGCTTGTACGTATAAACGTGTACCCTCAAAAGAGAACCCACGTTTTAAGGAAATCCCGCATCGTGCGCAATTATCTTCTTTTTCCTAAACAACACGCTTTAACTCGAAAAGCTTTGGTGTTGCGTGTATGTCTAAGCGTGTAGCCTCAAAAGAGAACGCACAGGAGAGTTTTCTCTCGAAAGAGTATGTAAGAATACCACTTTATAAGGAAATACAGTGTCGCAGAGTAAAGGCAAATACATACGTATTGGAAACACTTTACGAGAAAAAATAACGCAACGTACAAAATTAGCTTGTATCTCCTAAACAACACGTTGTAACTCGAAAAGATTTGGTGTGGCCTGTACGTCTAAACGTGTAGCCTCAAAAGAGAACCCACAGGAGAATTTTCTTTCGTCAAAATTTTTCAGAAAACCACGTTTTAAGGAAATCCCGCTTTAAGGAAATCCTAAACAACACGTTGTAACTCGAAAAGCTTTGGTGTTGCTTGTATGTTTAAGCGTGTAGCCTCAAAAGAGAACGCACAGGAGAGTTTTTTCTCGATAGAATTTGTAAGGATACCACGTTATAAGGAAATACAGTGTTGCAGAATAAAGACAAATACGTATGTATTGGAAACCCATAAATCCCGCATCATGCGGAATTATCTTGTTCTTCCTAAACAACACGTTGTAACTCGAAAAGCGTTGGTGTTGCGTATATGTCTAAGCGTGTAGCCTCAAATGAGAACGCACAGGAGAGTTTTCTCTTGAAAGAATATGTAAGAATACCACGTTGTAGAATAAAGACATATACTTACTTATTGGAAAAAACTTTAGGAGAAGAAATAAAGCATCGTACAAAATTAGCTTGTATCTCCTAAACAACACGTTGTAACTTAAAAAGATTTGGTGTGGCCTGTACGTCTAAACGTGTAGCCTCAAAAGAGAACCCATAGAGGAATTTTCCTTGGTCAAAATTTGTCAGAAAACCACTTATTAAGGAAATCCCGCATCGTGCGTAATTATCTTGTTTTTCCTAAACAACACGTTGTAACTCGAAAAGCTTTGGTGTTGCGTGTATGTCTAAGTGCGTAGCCTCAAAGGGGAATGCCCAGGAGAGTTTTCTCTCGAAAGAATATGTAAGAATACCACGTTATAAGGAAATACAGTGTTGCAGAGTATAGACAAATACGTACTTATTGGAAACACTTACGAGAAGAAATAAAGCATCATGCAATATTAGCTTGTATCTCCTAAACAGCACTTTGTAACTGGAAAAGATTTGGTGTGGTGTGTACGTCTAAACGTGTAGCCTCAAAAGAGAATCCACAGGAGAGTTTTCTTTGGTCAAAATTTGTCAAAAACCACGTTTTACGGAACTCCCGCATCGTGCGAAAATATCTTGTTTTTCCTAAACAACACATTGTAACTCGAAAAGCTTTGGTGTTGCGTGTATTTCTAAGCGTGTAGCCTCAAAAGAGAACGCACAGGAGAGTTTTCTCCCGAAAGAAAATGTAAGAATACCACGTTATAAGGAAATATAGTGTTGCAGAGTAAAGACAAATACATACTTATTGGAAACACTTAAACTTTACAAGAAGAAATAACACATAGTAAAAAATTAATTTGTATCTCCTAAACAACACGTTATAACTCGAAAGGATTTGGTATGGCGTGAATGTCTAAACGTGTACCCTCAAAAGAGAACCCACAGGAGAATTTTCTTTCTTCAAAATTTGTCAGAAAACCACGTTTTAAGGAAATCCCGCATCATGCGAAATTATCTTGTTTTTCCTAAACAACACGTTGTAACTCGAAAAGCTTTGGTGTTGCGTGTATGTCTAGGCGTGTATGTCTAGGCGTGTAGCCTCCAAAGAGAACGCACAGGAGAGTTTACTGTCGAAAGAATATGTAAGAATACCACGTAATAAGGAAATACTGTGTTGCAGAGTAAAGGCAAATACATACGTATTGGAAACACTTAAACTTTACGAGAAGAAATAAGGCATCATAAAAAAAATTAGCTTGTATCTCCTAAACAACACGTTGTAACTCAAAAAGATTTGGTGTGGTGTGTACGTCTAAACGTGTAGCCTTAATAGAGAACCCACAGGAGAATTTTCTTTCATCAAAATTTGTCAGAAAACCACGTTTTAAGGAAATCCCGCATCGTGGGAAATTATCTTGTTCTTCCTAAACAACACATTGTAACTCGAAAAGCTTTGGTGTTGCGTGTATGTCTAAGCGTGTAGCCTCAAATGAGAACGCACAGGAGAGTTTTCTCTCGAAAGAATATGTAAGAATACCACGTTATAAGGAAATACAGTGTTGCAGAGTAAAGACATATTTTTACTTATTAGAAAAACTTTCCGAGAAGAAATAACCTATCGTACAAAATTAGCTTGTATCTCCTAAACAACACGTTGTACCTTAAAAAGATTAGGTGTGGCCTGTACGTCTAAACGTGTAGCCTCAAAAGAGAACCCATAGGAGAATTTTCCTTGGTCAAAATTTGTCAGAAAACCACTTATTAAGGAAATCCCGCATCGCGCGAAATTATATTGTTTTTCCTAATCAACACGTTGTAATGCGAAAAGCTTTGGCGTTGCCTGTATGTCTAAGCGTGTAGCCTCAAAGGGGAACACACAGGAGAGTTTTCTCTCGAAAGAATATGTAAGAATACCACGTTATAAGGAAATACAGTGTTGCAGACTAAAGGCAAATATGTACGTATTGGAAACACGTTACGAGAAGAAATAACGCATCGTAGAAAATTAGCTTGTATCTCCTAAACAACACGTTGTAACTCGAAAGGATTTGGTGTGGCGTGTACGTCTAAACGTGTAGCCTCAAAAGAGAACACTCAGGACAATTTTCTTTCGTCAAAAATTTTCAGAAATCCACGTTTTAAGGAAATCCCACATCGTGCGAAATTATGTTGTTTTTCCTAAACATTGTAACTCGAAAAGCTTTGGTGTTGCGTGTATGTCTAAGCGTGTAGCCTCAAAAGAGAACACACAGGAGAGTTTTCTCTCGAAAGAATATGTAAGAATACCACGTTATAAGGGAATACAGTGTTGCAGAGTAAAGACAAATACGTATGTATTGGAAACCCATAAACTTTATGAGATGAAATAAAGCATCGTAAAAAATTAGCTTGTATCTCCTAAACAACACGTTGTAACTCGAAAAGATTTGGTGTGGTGTGTACGTCTAAACGTGTAGCCTCAAAAGAGAACACATAGGACAATTTTCGTTCATCAAATTTTGTCAGAAAACCACGTTTTAAGGAAATCACGCATCGTGAGAAATTATCTAGATCTTCCTAAACAACACGTTTTAACTCGAAAAGCTTTGGTGTTGGGTGTATGTCTAAGCATGTAGCCCCAAAAGAGAAGGCAGAGGAGAGTTTTTTCTCGAAAGAATATGTAAGAATGACACGTTATAAGGAAATACAGTGTTGCAGAGTAAAGACAAATACTTATTTATTGGAAAAACTTTACAAGAAGAAATAACGCATCGTACAAAATTAGCTTGTATCGCCTAAACAACACGTTGTAACTTAAAAAAGATTTGGACTAGCCAGTATGTCTAAACGTGTAGTCTCAAAAGAGAACCCATAGGAGAATTTTCTTTGGTCAAAATATGTCAGAAAACCACGTATTAAGGAAATCCCTCATTGTGCGAAATTATCTGGTTTTTCCTAAACAACACGTTGTAACGCGAAAAGCTTTGGTGTTGCGTGTATGTCTAAGCGTGTAGCCTCAAAAAAGGATGCACAGGAGAGTTTTTTCTCGAAAGAATATGTAAGAATACCACGTTATAAGGAAATAGAGTGTTGCAGACTAAAGCCAAATACGTACGTATTGGAAACACTTTACTAGAAGAAATAACGCATCGTACAAAATTAGCTTGTATCTCCTAAACAACACGTTGTAACTCGAAAAGATTTGGTGTGGCGTGTACGTCTAAACGTGTAGCCTCAAAAGAGAACCCACAGGAGAATTTTCTTTCGTCAAAATTTTTCAGAAACCACGTTTTAAGTAAATCCCGTATCGTGCGAAATTATCTTGTTTTTCCTAAACAACACGTTGTAACTCGAAAGCTTTGGTGTTGCGTGTATGTCTAAGCATGTAGCCTCAAAAGAGAATGCACAGGAGAGTTTTTTCTCGATAGAATTTGTAAGGATACCACGTTATAAGGAAATACAGTGTTGCAGAATAAAGACAAATACGTATGTATTGGAAACCCATAAACTTTACGAGATGAAATAAATCATCGTACAAAATGAGCTTGTATCTCCTACACAACACGTTGTAACTCGAAAAGATTTGTTGTGGCGTGTACGTCTAAACATGTAGCCTCAAAAGAGAACCCACAGGAGAATTTTCTTTCATCAAAATTTGTCAGAAATCCACGTTTTAAGGAAATCCCGCATTGTGCGCAATTATCTTGTTTTTCATAAACAAAACATTGTAACTCTAAAAGCTTTTGTGTTGGGTGTATGTGCAAGTGTGTGGCCTCAAAAGAGAATGCACAGGAGAGTTTTCTCTCGAAAGAATATGTAAGAATACCACGTTATAAGGAAATACATTGCTGCAGAGTAGAGGCAAATACATACGTATTGGAAACATATTATGAGAAGAAATAATGCATGGTACAAAATTAGCTTGTATCTCCTAAATAACACGTGGTAACTCAAAAAGATTTGGTGTGGCGTGTACGTCTAAATGTGTAGCCTCAAAAGAGAACCCACAGGAGAATTTTCTTACGTCAAAATTTGTCAGAAAACCACATTTTAAGGAAATCCCGCATCGTGCAAAATTATCTTGTTTTTCCTAATCAACACGTTGTAACTCGAAAAGCTTTGGTGTTGTGTGTATGTCTAAGCGTGTAGCCTCCAAAGAGAACGCACAGGATAGTTTTCTCTCGAAAGAATATGTAAGATACCATGTTATAAGGAAATACAGTTTTGCAGAGTAAAGACAAATACTTATTTATTGGAAAAACTTTACGAGAAGAAATAACGCATCATAAAAAATTAGCTTGTATCTCCTAAACAACACGTTGTAACTCAAAAAGATTTGGTTTGGCATGTACGTCTAAACGTGTAGCCTCAAAAGAGAACCCACAGGAGAATTTTCTTTCGCCAAATTTGTCAGAAAACCATGTTTTATGGAAATCCCGCATCATGTTAAATTATCTTGTTTTTCCTAAACAACACGTTGTACCTCGAAAAGCTTTGGTGTTGTGTGAATGTCTAAGCGTGTAGCCTCAAAAGAGAATGCACAGAAGAGTTTTCTCTCGAAAGAACATGTAAGAATACCACATTATAAGGAAATACAGTTTTGCAGAGTAAAGACAAATACGTATGTATTTGAAACACTTTATGAGAAGAAATAACGCATCGTAAAAAATTAGTTTGTATCTCCTAAACAACACGTTGTAACTCGAAAAGATTTGGTGTGGCATGTATGTCTAAATGTGTAGCCTCAAAAGAGAACCCACAGGAGAATTTTCTTTCGTCAAAATTTGTCAGAAAACCACTTATTAAGGAAATCCCGCATCGTGCGAAACTATCTTGTTTTTCCTAAACAACACATTGTAACTCGAAAATCTTTGGTGTTGCGTGTATGTCTAAGCATGTAGCCTCAAAAGAGAAAGCACCGGAGAGCTTTCTCTCGAACGAGTATGTAAGAATACCACGTTATAAGGAAATACATTGTGACAAATTAAAAATAAATTAGTTCCTTTTGGAAACACTTAAACTTTACAAGAAGATATAAAGCATCATAAAAAATTAGCTTGTATCTCCTAAACAACACGTTGTAACTCGAAAACATTTGGTGGGCGTGTACGTCTAAACGTTTAGCCTCAAATGAAAACCCACAGGAGAATTTTCTTTCCTCAAAATTTGTCAGAAAACCACGTTTTAAGGAATTCCCGCATCGTGTGAAATTATCTTGTTTCTCCTAAACAACACGTTCTAACTCGAAATGCTTTGGTGTTGCGTGTATGTCTAAGCGTGTAGCCTCAAAAGAGAATGCACAGGAGAGTTTTCTCTCGAAAGAATATGTACGAATACCATGTTATAAGGAAATACAGTGTTGTAGAGTAAAGACAAATATGTAAGTATTGGAAACACTTTAGGAGAAGAAATAATGCATCGTACAAAATTAGCTTGTATCTCCTAAACAACACGTTGTAACTCGAAAAGATTTGGTGTGGCGTGTACGTCTAAACATGTAGCCTCAAAAGAGAACCCAAAGGAGAATTTTCTTTCGTCAAAATTTGTCAGAAAACCACGTTTTAAGGAAATCCCGCATTGTGCGCAATTATCTTGTTTTTCATAAACAAAACATTGTAACTCGAAAAGCTTTGGTGTTGGGTGTATGTGTAAGCGTGTAGCCTCAAAAGAGAATGCACAGGAGAGCTTTCTCTCGAAAGAATATGTAAGAATACCACGTTATAAGGTAATATATTGCTGCAGAGTAAAGACAAATACATACGTATTGGAAACATATTATGAGAAAAAATAACGCATGGTACAAAATTAGCTTGTATCTCCTAAAGAACACGTGGTAACTCAAAAAGATTTGGTGTGGCGTGTACGTCCAAACGTGTAGCCTCAAATGAGAACCCACAGGAGAATTTTGTTACGTCAAAATTTGTCAGAAAACCACATTTTAAGGAAATCCCGCATCGTGAGAAATTATCCTGTTTTTCCTAATCAACACGTTGTAACTCGAAAAGCTTTGTTGTTGCATGTATGTCTAAGCGTGTAGCCTCCAAAGAGAACGCACAGGGTAGTTTTCTCTCGAAAGAATATGTAGGAATACCACGATATAAGGAAATACAGTTTTGCAGAGTATAGACAAATATGTACTTATTGGAAACACTTTACAAGAAGAAATTACGCATCATGCAAAATTAGCTTGTATCTCCTAAACAACACGTTTTATCTCGAAAAGATTTGGTGTGGCGTGTACGTCTAAACGTGTAGCCTCAAAAGAGAACCCACAGGAGAATTTTCTTTCGTCAAAATTTGTCAGAAAACCACGTTTTAAGGAAATCCCGCATCGTGAGAAATTATCTTGTTCTTCCTAAACAACACGTTGTAACTCGAAAAGCTTTGCTGTTGCGTGTATGTCTAAGCGTGTAGCCTCAAATGAGAATGCACAGGAGAGTTTTCTCTCAAAAATATGTAAGAATACTACGTTATAAGGAAATACAGTTTTGCAGAGTAAAGACAAATACTTATTTATTGGAAAAATTTTACGAGAAGAAATAACGCATCGTACAAAATTAGCTTGTATTTCCTAAACAACACGTTGTAACTTATAAAGATTTGGTGTGGCCTGTACATCTAAACGTTTAGTCTCAAAAGAGAACCCATAGGAGAATTTTCTTTGGTCAAAATTTGTCAGAAAACCACGTATTAAGGAAATCCTTCATCGTGCGAAATTATCTTGTTTTTTCCTAAACAACATGTTGTAACGCGAAAAGCTTTTGTGTTGCGTGTATATCTAAGCGTGTAGCCTCAAAAAAGAACGCACAGGAGAGTTTTCTCTTGAAAGGATATGTAAGAATACCACGTTATAAGGAAATACAGTGTTGCAGAGTAAAGACAAATATGTATGTATTGGAAACTCATAAACTTTAAGAGATGAAAAAAAGCATCGTAAAAAATTAGCTTGTATCTCCTAAACAACACGTTGTAACTCGAAAGGATTTGGTGTGGCGTGTACGTCTAAACTTGTAGCCTCAAAAGAGAACCCACAGGAGAATTTTCTTTCGTCAAAATTTTTCAGAAAACCACATTTTAAGGAAATCCCGCTTCGTGAGAAATTATCTAGTTGTTCCTAAACAACACGTTTTAACTTGAAAAGCTTTGGTGTTGGGTGTATCTGTAAGCATGTAGCCCCAAAAGAGAACGCACAGGAGAGTTTTCTCTCGAAAGAATATGTAAGAATACCACGTTATAAGGAAATACAGTGTGGCAGAGTAAAGACAAATACATATGTAATGGAAGCACTTTATGAGAGAAATAACGCATCGTACAAAATTAGCTCGTATGTCCTAAACAACACGTTGTAACTCGAAAAGATTTGGTGTGGCGTGTACGTCTAAAAGTGTAGCCTCAAAAGAAAACCCACAGGAGAGTTTTCTTTCCTCAAAATTTGTCAGAAAACCACGTTTTAAGGAAATCCCGCATCATGCGTAATTATCTTGTTGTTCCTAAACAACACGTTGAAACTAGAAAATCTTTGGTGTTGCTTGTATGCCTAAGCGTGTAGCCTCAAAAGAGAATGCACAGGAGAGTTTTCTCTTGAAAGAATATGAAAGAATACCACGTTATAAGGAAATATATTGCTGCAGAGTAAAGATAAATACGTACGTATTGGAAACACATTATGAGAAGAAATAACGCATGGTACAAAATTAGCTTGTATCTCCGAAACAACACGTGTAAACTCAAAAAGATTTGGTGTGGCGTGTACATCTAAACGTGTAGCCTCAAAAGAGAACCCACAGGAGAATTTTCTTACATCAAAATTTGTCAGAAAACCACGTTTTAAGGAAATCCCGCATCGTGCGAAATTATCTTGTTTTTCCTAATCAACACACATTGTAGCTCGAAAAGCTTTGGTGTTGCGTGAATGTCTAAGCGTGTAGCCTCCAAAGAGAACGCACAGGAGAGTTTTCTCTCGAAAGAATATGTAAGAATACCACGTTATAAGAAAATACAGTGTTGCAGAGTAGAGGCAAATATATACATATTGGAAACACTTAAACTTTACGAGAAGAAATAATTCATCGTTAAAAAATTAGCTCGTATCTTCTAAACAACAAGTTGTAACTCAAAAAGTTTTGGTGTGGCGTGTACGTCTAAACGTGTAGCCTCAAAAGAGAACGCACAGGAGAGTTTTCTCCCGAAAGAATATGTAGGAATACTACGTTATAAGGAAATACAGTGTTGTAGAGTAAAGACAAATACATTCTTAGTGGAAACACTTAAACTTTACGAGAAGAAATAACACATAGTACAAAATTAGCTTGTATATGCTAAACAACACGTTAGAACTCGAAAGGATTTGGTGTGGCGTGTACGTCTAAACGTGAAGCCTCAAAACAGAACCCACAGGAGAATTTTCTTTCGTCAAAATTTGTCAGAAAACCACGTTTTAAGGAAATCCCGCATCATGCGAAATTATCTTGTTTTTCCTAAACAACACGTTGTAACTCGAAAAGCTTTGGTGTTGCGTGAATGTCTAAGTGTGTAGCCTCCAAAGAGAATGCACAGGAGAGTTTTCTCTCGAAAGAATATGTAAGAATACCACGTTATAAGGAAATACAGTCTTGCAGAGTAGAGGCAAATATATACGTATTGGAAACACTTAAACTTTATGAGAAGAAATAATTCATCGTTAAAAAATTAGCTTGTATCTCCTAAACAACAAGTTGTAACTCAAAAAGATTTGGTGTGGCGTGTACGTCTAAATGTTTAGCCTCAAAAGAGAACCCACAGGAGAATTTTCTTTCGTCAAAATTCGTCAGAAAACCACGTTTTAAGGAGATCCAGCATCGTGAGAAATTATCTTGTTCTTCCTAAACAACACGTTGTAACTCGAAAAGCTTTGGTGTTGCGTGTTTGTCTCAGCGTGTAGCCTCAAATGAGAATGCACAGGAGAGTTTTCTCTCGAAAAAATATGTAAGAATACCACCTTATAAGGAAATACAGTGTTGCAGAGTAAAGACAAATACTTACTTATTGGAAAAACTTTATGAGAAGAAATAACGCATCGTACCAAATTAGCCTGTATCTCCTAAACAACACGTTGAAACTTAAAAAGATTTGGTGTGACCTGTACGTCTAAACGTGTAGTCTCAAAAGAGAACCAATAGGAGAAATTTCTTTTGTCAAAATTTGTCAGAAAACCACGTATTAAGGAAATCCCTCATCGTGCGAAATTATCTTGTTTTTCCTAAACAACACGTTGTAATGCGAAAAACTTTGGTGTTGCGTGTATGTCTAAGCGTGTAGCCTCAAAAGAGGACGCACAGGAGAGTTTTCTCTCGAAAGAATATGTAAGAATACCACGTTATAAGGAAATACAGTGTTGCAGACTAAAGGCAAATACGTACGTATTGGAAACACTTTACGAGAAGAAATAACGCATCGTACAAATTAGCTTGATCTCCTAAACAACACATTGTAACTCGAAAAGTTTTGGTGTGGCATGTACGTCTAAACGTGTAGCTTCAAAAGAGAACCCAGAGGAGAATTTTTGTTTGTTAAAATTTGTCAGAAATCCATGTTTTAAGGAAATCACTCATCGTGCGAAATTATCTTGTTTTTCCTAAACAACACGTTGTAACTCGAAAAGCTTTGATGTTGCATGTATGTCTAAGAGTGTAGCCTCAAAAGAGAACGCACAGGAGAGTTTTCTCTCGAAAGAACATGTAAGAATACCACATTATAAGGAAATACAGTTTTGCAGAGTAAAGACAAATACATATGTATTTGAAACACTCTATGAGAAGAAATAACGCATCGTAAAAGATTAGTTTGTATCTCCTAAACAGCACGTTGTAACTCGAAAAGATTTGGTGTGGCATGTACGTCTAAACGTGTAGCCTCAAAAGAGAACCCACAGGAGAATTTTCTTTCGTCAAAATTTGTCAGAAAACCACTTATTAAGGAAATCCCGCATCATGCGAAACTATCTTGTTTTTCCTAAGCAACACATTGTAACTCGAAAATCTTTGGTGTTGCGTGTATGTCTAAGCATGTAGCCTCAAAAGAGAACGCACAGGAGAGATTTCTCTCGAACGAGTATGTAAGAATACCACGTTATAAGGAAATACATTGTGGCAAATTAAAGATAAATACGTTCCATTGGAAACACTTAAACTTTACAAGAAGATATAAAGCATCGTAAAAAATTAGCTTGTATCTCCTAAAGAACACGTTGTAACTCGAAAACATTTGGTGTGGCGTGTACGTCTAAACATTTAGCCTCAAATGAAAACCCACAGGAGAATTTTCTTTCCTCAAAATTTGTCAGAAAACCACGTTTTAAGGAATTCCCGCATCATGAGAAATTATCTTGTTTTTCCTAAACAACACGTTCTAACTCGAAATGCTTTGGTGTTGCGTGTATGTCTAAGCGTGTAGCCTCAAAAGAGAATGCACAGGAGAGTTTTCTCTCGAAAGAATATGTACGAATACCATGTTATAAGGAAATACAGTGTTGTAGAGTAAAGACAAATACGTACATATTGAAAACACTTTAGGAGAAGAAATAACGCATCGTACAAAATTAGCTTGTATCTCCTAAACAACACGTTGTAACTCGAAAAGATTTGGTGTGGCGTGTACGTCTAAATATGTAGCCTCAAAAGAGAACCCACAGGAGAATTTTCTTTCGTCAAAATTTGTCAGAAAACCACGTTTTAAGGAAATCCCGCATTGTGCGCAATTATCTTGTTTTTCATAAACAAAACATTGTAACTCGAAAAGCTTTGGTGTTGGGTGTATGTGTAAGTGTGTAGCCTCAAAAGAGAATGCATAGGAGAGTTTTCTCTCGAAAGAATATGTAAGAATACCACGTTATAAGGAAATATATTGCTGCAGAGTAAAGACAAATAAATACGTATTGGAAACATATTATGAGAAGAAATAATGCATGGTAAAATATTTGCTTGTATCTCCTAAACAACACGTGGTAACTCAAAAAGATTTGGTGTGGCGTGCACGTCTAAATGTGTAGCCTCAACAGAGAACCCACAGGAGAATTTTCTTACGTCAAAATTTGTCAGAAAACCACATTTTAAGGAAATCCCGCATCGTGCGAAATTATCTTGTTTTTCCTAATCAACACGTTGTAACTCGAAAAGCTTTGGTGGTGCGTGTATGTCTAAGCGTGTAGCCTCCAAAGAGAACGCACAGGATAGTTTTCTCTCGAAAGAATATGTAAGAATACCAGGTTATAAGGAAATACAGTGTTGCAGAGTATAGACAAATATGTACTTATTGGAAACACTTTACAAAAAGAAATAACGCATCATGCAAACTTAGCTTGTATCTCCTAAACAACACGTTGTAACTCGAAAAGATTTGGTGTGGCGTGAACGACTAAACGTGTAGCCTCAAAGGAGAACCCACAGGAGAGCTTTCTTTCGTCAAAATTTGTCAGAAAACCACGTTTTAAGGAAATCCTGCATCCTGCGAAATTATCTTGTTTTTCCTAAACAACATGTTGTAACTCGAAAAGCTTTGGTGTTGCGTATATGTCGAAGCGTGTAGCCTCAAAAGAGAACGCACAGGAGAGTTTTCTCCCGAAAGAATATATAGGAATACCACGTTATAAGGAAATACAGTGTTGCAGAGTAAAGACAAATAAATACTTATTGGAAACACTTAAACTTTACGAGAAGAAATAAAACATAGTACAAAATTAGCTTGTATATCCTAAACAACACGTTATAACTCGAAAGGATTTGGTGTTGCGTGTATGTCTAAGCATGTAGACTCAAAAGAGAATGCACAGGAGAGTTTTCTCTCGAAAGAATATGTAAGAATACCATGTTATAAGGAAACATATTGCTGCAGAGTAAAGACAAATACATACGTTTTGGAAACACATTAAGAGAAGAAATAACGCATGGTACAAAATTAGCTTGTATCTCCAAAACAACACGTGGTAACTCAAAAATATTTGGTGTGGCGTGTACATCTAAACGTGTAGCCTCAAAAGAGAACCCACAGGAGAATATTCTTACGTCAAAATTTGTCAGAAAACCACGTTTTAAGGAAATCCCGCATCGTGCGAAATTATCTTGTTTTTCCTAATCAACACGTTGTAACTCGAAAAGCTTTGGTGGTGCGTGTATGTCTAAGCGTGTAGCCTCCAAAGAGAACGCACAGGATAGTTTTCTCTCGAAAGAATATGTAAGAATACCACGTTATAAGGAAATACAGTGTTGCAGAGTATAGACAAATATGTACTTATTGGAAACACTTTAGGAGAAGAAATAACGCATCATGTAAAATTAGCTTGTATCTCCTAAACAACACGTTGTAACTCGACAAGATTTGGTGTGGCGTGTATGTCTAAATGTGTAGCCTCAAAAGAGAACCCACAGGAGAGTTTTCTTTCGTCAAAATTTGTCAGAAAACCACGTTTTAAGGAAATACCACATCGTGCGAAATTATCTTGTTTATCCTAAACAACATGTTGTAACTCGAAAAGCTTTGGTGGTGCGTGTATGTCTAAGCGTGTAGCCTCAAAAGAGAACGCACAGGAGAGTTTTCTTCTGAAAGAATATGTAGGAATACCACGTTATAAGGAAATACAGTGTTGCAGAGTAAAGACAAATACATACTTATTGGAAACACTTAAGCTTTACGAGAAGAAATAACACATAGTACAAAATTAGCTTGTATATCCTAAACAACACGTTATAACTCGAAAGGATTTGGTGTGGCGTGTACGTCTAAACGTGTAGCCTCAAAAGAGAACCCACAGGAGAATTTTCTTTCGTCAAAATTTGTCAGAAAACCACGTTTTAAGGAAATCCCGCATCATGCGAAATTATCTTGTTTTTCCTAAACAACACGTTGTAACTCGAAAAGCTTTGGTGTTGGGTGAATGTCTAAGCGTGTAGCCTCCAAAGAGAACGCACAGGAGAGTTTTCTCTCGAAAGAATATGTAAGAATATCACGTTATAAGGAAATAGTGTGGCAGAGTAGAGGCAAGTACATACGTATTGGAAACACTTAAACTTTACGAGAAGAAATAATTCATCGTAAAAAAATTAGCTTGTATCTCCTAAACAACAAGTTGTAACTCAAAAAGATTTGGTGTGGCGTGTACGTCTAAACGTGTAGCCTCAAAAGAGAACGCACAGGGGAGTTTTCTCCCGAAAGAATATGTAGGAATACCACATTATAAGGAAATACAGTGTTGCAGAGTAAAGACAAATACATACTTATTGGAAACAGTTAAGCTTTACGAGAAGAAATAACACATAGTACAAAAGTAGCTTGTATATCCTAAACAACAGGTTATAACTCGATAGGATTTGGTGTGGCGTGTACATCTAAACGTGTAGCCTCAAAAGAGAACCCACAGGAGAATTTACTTTCGTCAACACTTTTCAGAAAACCACGTTTTAAGGGAATCCCGCATCATGCGAAATTATCTTGTTTTTCCTAAACAACACGTTGTAACTCGAAAAGCTTTGGTGTTGCGTGAATGTCTAAGCCTGTAGCCTCCAAAGAGAACGCACAGGAGAGTTTTCTCTCGAAAGAATATGTAAGAATACCACGTTATAAGGAAATACAGTGTGGCAGTGTAAAGAAAATACGTATGTAATGGGAGCACTTTATGAGAGAAATAACGCATCTTGCAAAACTAGCTTGTATGTCCTAAACAACACGTTGTAACTCGAAAAGATTTGGTGTGGCGTGTACGTCTAAAAGTGTAGCCTCAAAAGAGAACCCACAGGAGAGTTTTCTTTCATCAAAATTTGTTAGAAAACCACGTTTTAAGGAAATCCCGCATCGTGCAAAATTATCTTGTTTTTCCTAATCAACACGTTGTAACTCGAAAATCTTTGGTGGTGCATGTATGTCTAAGCGTGTAGCCTCCAAAGAGAATGCACAGGATGGTTTTCTCTCGAAAGAATATGTAAGAATACCACGTTATAAGGAAATACAGTGTTCCAGATTTTAGACAAATATGTACTTATTGGAAACACTTTAGGAGAAGAAATAACGCATCATGCAAAATTAGCTTGTATCTTCTAAACAACACGTTGTAACTCGACAAGATTTGGTGTGGCATGTATGTCTAAACGTGTAGCCTCAAAAGAGAACCCACAGGAGAGTTTTCTTTCGTCAAAATTTGTCAGAAAACCACGTTTTAAGGAAATACCGCATCGTGCGAAATTATCTTGTTTTTCCTAAACAACATGTAACTCGAAAAGCTTTGGTGGTGCGTGTATGTCTAAGCGTGTAGCCTCAAAAGAGAACGCACAGGAGAGTTTTCTTCTGAAAGTATATGTAGGAATACCATGTTATAAGGAAATACAGTGTTGCAGAGTAAAGACAAATGCATACTTATTGGAAACACTTAAGCTTTACGAGAAGAAATAACACATAGTAAAAATTAGTTTGTATACCCTAAACAACACGCTATAACTCGAAAGGATTTGGTGTGGCGTGTACGTCTAAACGTGTAGCCTCAAAAGAGAACCCACAGGAGAATTTTCTTTCATCAAAATTTGTCAGAAAACCACGTTTTAAGGAAATCCCGCATCATGCGAAATTATCTTGTTTTTCCTAAAAAACACGTTGTAACTCGAAAAGCTTTGGTGTTGCGTATATGTCTAAGCGTGTAGCCTCCAAAGAGAACGCACAGGAGAGTTTACTCTCGAAAGAATATGTAAGAATACCACGTTATAAGGAAATACAGTGTTGCAGAGTAGAGGCAAATATATACATATTGGAACACTTAAACTTTACGAGAAGAAATAATTCATCGTTAAAAAATTAGCTTGTATCTCCTAAACAACAAGTTGTAACTCAAAAAGATTAGGTGTGGCGTGTACGTCTAAACGTGTAGCCTCAAAAGAGAACGCACGGGAGAATTTTTTCCCGAAAGAAAAGTAGGAATACTAAGTTATAAGGAAATACAGTGTTGCAGAGTAAAGACAAATACATACATATTGGAAACACTTAAGCTTTACGAGAAGAATAACACATAGTACAAAATTAGCTTGTATATCCTAAACAACACGTTAGAACTCAGAAGGATTTGGTGTGGCGTGTACGTCTAAACGTGAATCCTCAAAAGAGAACCCACAGGAGAATTTTCTTTTGTCAAATTTGTCAGAAAACCACGTTTTAAGGAAATCCCGCATCATGCGAAATTATCTTGTTTTTCCTAAACAACACGTTGTACCTCGAAAAGCTTTCGTGTTGCGTGAATGTCTAAGTGTGTAGCCTCCAAAAAGAACGCACAGGAGAGTTTTCTCTCGAAAGAATATGTAAGAATACCACGTTATAAGGAAATACAGTGTTGCAGAGTAGAGGCAAATACATACGTATTGGAAACACTTAAACTTTACGAGAAGAAATAATTCATTGTAAAAAAATTAGCTTGTATCTCCTAAACAACGAGTTGCAACTCAAAAAGATTTGGTGTGGCGTGTACGTCTAAACGTTTAGCCTCATAAGAGAACCCACAGGAGAATTTTCTTTCGTCAAAATTTGTCAGAAAACCACGTTTTAAGAAATCCCGCATCGTGAGAAATTATCTTTTTCTTCCTAAACAACACGTTGTAACTCGAAAAGCTTTGCTGTTGCGTGTATGTCTCAGCGTGTAGCTTCAAATGAGAACGCACAGGAGAGTTTTCTCTCGAAAAAATATGTAAGAATACCACGTTATAAGGAAATACAGTGTTGCAGAGTAAAGACAAATACTTATTGGAAAAACTTTATGAGAAGAAATAACGCATCGTACAAAATTAGTTTGTATCTCCTAAACAACACATTGTAATTCGAAAAGATTTGGTGTGGCGTGTACGTCTAAACGTGTAGCCTCAAAAGAGAACCCACAGGAGAATTTTTGTTCGTAAAATTTGTCAGAAATCAATGTTTTAAGGAAATCACTCATCGTGCGAAATTATCTTGTTTTTCCTAAACAACACGTTGTAACTAGAAAAGCTTTGATGTTGCGTGTATGTCTAAGCGTGTAGCCTCAAAAGAGAATGCACAGGAGAGTTTTCTCTCGAAAGAACATGTAAGAATACCACATTATAAGGAAATACAGTTTTGCAGAGTAAAGACAAATACATATGTATTTGAAACACTCTATGAGAAGAAATAAAGCATCGTAAAAAATTAGTTTGTATCTCCAAACAACACGTTGTAACTCAAAAAGATTTGGTGTGGCATGTACGTCTAAACGTGTAGCCTCAAAAGAGAACCCACAGGAGAATTTTCTTTCGTCAAAATTTGTCAGAAAACCACTTATTAAGGAAATCCAGCACCATGCGAAACTATCTTGTTTTTCCTAAACAACACATTGTAACTCGAAAATCTTTGGTGTTGCGTGTATGTCTAAGCATGTAGCCTCAAAAGAGAACGCACAGGAGAAATTTCTCTCGAACGAGTATGTAAGAATACCACGTTATAAGGAAATACATTGTGGCAAATTAAAGATAAATACGTTCCTTTTGGAAACACTTAAACTTTACAAGAAGATATAAAGCATCGTAAAAAATTAGCTTGTATCTCCTAAAGAACACGTTGTAACTCGAAAACATTTGGTGTGGCGTGTACGTCTAAACGTTTAGCCTCAAATGAAAACCCACAGGAGAATTTTATTTCCTCAAAATTTGTCAGAAAACCACGTTTTAAGGAATTCCCGCATCATGAGAAATTATCTTGTTTTTCCTAAACAACACGTTCTAACTCGAAATGCTTTGGTGTTGCGTGTATGTCTAAGCATGTAGCCTCAAAGGAGAATGCACCGGAGAGTTTTCTCTCGAAAGAATATGTACGAATACCATGTTATAAGGAAATACAGTGTTGTAGAGTAAAGACAAATACGTACATATTGGAAACACTTTAGGAGAAGAAATAACGCATCGTACAAAATTAGCTTGTATCTCCTAAACAACACGTTGTAACTCGAAAAGATTTGGTGTGGCGTATACGTCTAAACATGTAGCCTCAAAAGAGAACCCACAGGAGAATTTTCTTTCGTCAAAATTTGTCAGAAAACCACGTTTTAAGGAAATCCAGCATTGTGCGCAATTATCTTGTTTTTCATAAACAAAACATTGTAACTCGAAAAGCTTTGGTGTTGGGTGTATGTATAAGCATGTAGCCTCAAAAGAGAATGCACAGGAGAGTTTTTTCTCGAAAGAATATGTAAGAATACCACGTTAAAAGGAAATATATTGCTAAAGAGTAAAGACAAATACATACGTATTGGAAACATATTATGAGAAGAAATAATGCATGGTACAAAATTTGCTTGTATCTCCTAAACAACACGTGATAACTCAAAAAGATTTGGTGTGGCGTGCACGTCTAAATGTGTAGCCTCAAAAGAGAACCCACAGGAGAATTTTCTTACGTCAAAATTTGTCAGAAAACCACTTTTTAAGGAAATCCCGCATCGTGGGAAATTATCTTGTTTTTCCTAATCAACACGTTGTAACTCGAAAAGTTTTGGTGGTGCGTGTATGTCTAAGCATGTAGCCTCCAAAGAGAACGCAAGGCATAGTTTTCTCTCGAAAGAATATGTAAGAATACCACGTTATAAGGAAATACAGTGTTGCAGAGTGTAGACAAATATGTACTTATTGGAAACACTTTACGAAAAGAAATAACACATCATGCAAACTTAGCTTGTATCTCCTAAACAACACGTTGTAACTCGAAAAGATTTGGTGTGGCGTGAACGACTAAACGTGTACCCTCAAAGGAGAACCCACAGGAGAGTTTTCTTTCATCAAAATTTGTCAGAAAACCACGTTTTAAGGAAATCCTGCATCCTGCGAAATTATCTTGTTTTTCCTAAACAACGTGTTGTAACTCGAAAAGCTTTGGTGTTGCGTATATGTCTAAGCATGTAGCCTCAAAAGAGAACGCACAGGAGAGTTTTCTCCCAAAAGAATATGTAGGAATACCACGTTATAAGGAAATACAGTGTTGCAGAGTAAAGACAAATAAATACTTATTGGAAACACTTAAACTTTACGAGAAGAAATAAAACATAGGTTAAAAATTCAGGAGATAGCAGGTGTTGGAGAGGGTGCGGAGAAAGAGGAACACTCCTCCACTGCTGGTGGGGTTGCAAATTGGTACAACCACTCTGGAAAGCAGTCTGGCGGTTCCTCCGAAAACTGGGCACCTCACTTCCAGAAGATCCTGCTATACCACTCCTGGGCATATACCCAGAGGATTCCCCACCATGGAATAAGGATTCATGCTCTACTATGTTCATAGCAGCCCTATTTATAATTGCCAGATGCTGGAAAGAACCCAGGTATCCCTCAACAGAAGAGTGGATACAAAAAATGTGGTATATCTACACAATGGAGTACTATTCAGCCATTAGAAACAATGAATTCATGAAATTCTTAGGCAAATGGATGGAGCTAGAGAACATCATACTAAGTGAGGTAACCCAGACTCAAAAGGCCAATCATGGTATGCACTAACTAATAAGTGGTTATTAACCTAGAAAACTGGAATACCCAAAACATAATCCACACATCAAATGAGATACAAGAAGAAAGCAGGAGTGGTCCCTGCTTCTGGAAAGACTCAGTGAAACAGTATTTGGCAAAACCAGAACGGGGAACTGGGAAGGGGTGGGAGGGAGGACAGGGGAAGAGAAGGGGGCTTACGGGACTTTCGGGGAGTGGGGGGGGGCTAGAAAAGGGGAAATCATTTGAAATGTAAATAAATTATATCGAATAAAAAAAAAGAATGAAAAAAAAAGAAATAAAACAGTACAAAATTAGCTTGTATATCCTAAACAACACGTTATAACTCGAAAGGATTTGGTGTTGCGTGTATGTCTAAGCATGTAGCCTCAAAAGAGAATGCACAGGAGAGTTTTCTCTCAAAAGAATATGTAAGAATACCACGTTATAAGGAAACATATTGCTGCAGAGTAAAGACAAATACATACGTTTTGGAAACACATTATGAGAAGAAATAACGCATCATGCAAAATTAGCTTGTATCTCCTAAACAACACGTTGCAACTCGAAAAGATTTGTTGTGGCGTGTACGACTAAACGTGTAGCCTCAAAGGAGAACCCACAGGAGGGTTTTCTTTCGTCAAAATTTGTCAGAAAACCACGTTTTAAGGAAATCCTGCATCGTGCGAAATTATCTTGTTTTTCCTAAACAACATGTTGTAACTCGAAAAGCTTTGATGTTGCATATATGTCTAAGGGTGCAGCCTCAAAAGAGAACGTACAGGAGAGTTTTCTCCCGAAAGAATATGTAGGAATACCACGTTATAAGGAAATACAATGTTGCAGAGTAAAGACAAATACATACTTATTGGAAACACTTAAAATTTACAAGAAGAAATAAAACATAGTAAAAAATTAGCTTGTATATCCTAAACAACACGTTATAACTCGAAAGGATTTGGTGTTGCGTGTATGTCTAAGCATGTAGCCTCAAAAGAGAATGCACAGAAGAGTTTTCTCTCGAAAGAATATGTAAGAATACCACGTTATAAGGAAATATATTGCTGCAGAGTAAAGACAAATACGTACGTATTGGAAACACATTATGAGAAGAAATAACGCATGGTACAAAATTAGCTTGTATCTCCGAAACAACACGTGGTAACTCAAAAAGATTTGGTGTGGCGTGTACATCTAAATGTGTAGCCTCAAAAGAAAACCAACAGGAGAATTTTCTTACGTCAAAATTTGTCAGAAAACCACGTTTTAAGGAAATCCCGCATCGTGCGAAATTATCTTGTTTTTCCTAATCAACACGTTGTAACTTGAAAAGCTTTGGTGGTGCGTGTATGTCTAAGCGTGTAGCCTCCAAAGAGAACGCACAGGATAGTTTTCTCTCGAAAGAATATGTGAGATTACCACGTTATTAGGAAATACAGTGTTGCAGAGTATAGACAAATATGTACTTATTGGAAACACTTTAGGAGAAGAAATAACGCATCATGTAAAATTAGCTTGTATCTCCTAATCAACACGTTGTAACTCGAAAAGTTTGGTGTTGCGTGAATGTCTAAGCGTGTAGCCTCCAAAGAGAACGCACAGGAGAGTTTTCTCTCGAAAGAATATGTAAGAATACCACATTATAAGGAAATACAGTGTTGCAGAATAAAGGCAAATACATACGTATTGGAAACACTTAAACATTACGAGAAGAAATAACGCATCGTAAAAAAATTAGCTTGTATCTCCTAAACAACAAGTTGTAACTCAAAAAGATTTGGTGTGGCGTGTACGTCTAAACGTGTAGCCTCAAAAGAGAACCCACAGGACAATTTTCTTTCTTCAAAATTTGCCAGAAAACCACGTTTTATGGAAATCCCGCATCGTGAGAAATTATCTTGTTCTTCCTAAACAACACGTTGTAACTCGAAAAGCTTTGCTGTTGCTTGTATGTCTAAGCGTGTAGCCTCAAATGAGAATGCCCAGGAGAGTTTTCTCTCGAAAAAATATGTAAGAATACCATGTTATAAGGAAATACAGTGTTGCTGAGTAAAGACAAATACTTACTTATTGGAAAAACTTTGCGAGAAGAAATAACGCATCGTACAAAATTAGCTTGTATCTCCTAACCAACACGTTGTAACTTAAAAAGATTTGGTGTGGCATGTACGTCTAAACGTGTAGTCTCAAAAGAGAACCCATAGGAGAATTTTCTTTGGTCAAAATTTGTCAGAAAACCACGTATTAAGGAAATTCCTAATCGTGCGAAATTATCTTGTTTTTCCTAAACAACACGTTGTAACGCGAAAAGCTTTGGTGTTGCGTGTATGTCTAAGCGTGTAGCCTCAAAAGAGGACACACAGGAGAGTTTTCTCTCGAAAGAAGATATAAGAATACAACGTTATAAGGAAATACAGTGTTGCAGACTAAAGGCAAATACGTACGTATTGGAAACACTTTAGAGAAGAAATAACACATCGTACAAAATTAGCTTCTAGTTCCTAAACAACACGTTGTAACTTACTTCTCTTAAAGAGTTTCCAATAGGTACGTATTTGTCTTTACTCTGCAACACTGTATTTCCTTATAACGTGGTATTCTTACATATTCTTTCGAGAGAAAACTCTCCTGTGCGTTCTCTTTTGAGGCTACAAGGTTAGACATACACGCAACACCAAAGCTTTTCGAGTTACAACGTGTTGTTTAGGAAAAACAAGATAATTTCGCAGGATGCGAGATTTCCTTAAAACGTGGTTTCTGACAAATTTTGATGAAAGAAAGTTCTCCTGTGGGTTCTCTTTTGAGGCTACACGTTTAAACGTACACCTCACACCAAATCTTTTCGAGTTACAAGGTGTTGTTAGGAGATACAAGCTAATTTTGTATGATGAGTTATTTCTTCTCGTAAAGTCTTTCCAATATGTACTTATTTGTCTTTACTCTGCAAAATTGTATTTCCTTATAACGTGGTATTCTTATATATTCTTTCGAGAGAAAACTCTCCTGTGCCTTCTCTTTTGAGGATCCACGCTTACCCATACACGCAACACCAAATCTTTTCGAGTTACAACATGTTGTTTAGGAAAAAGAAGATGATTTCGCACGATGCAGGATTTCCTTAAAACGAGGTTTTCTGAAAAATTTTGACGAAAGAAAATTCTCCTGTGGGTTCTCTTTTGAGGCTACACGTTTAGACGTACACGCCACACCAAATTCTTTCGATTTACCACGTGTTGTTTAGGAGATACAAGCTAATTTTGTATGATTCGTTATTTCTTCTCGTAAAGTGTTTCCAATAAGTACGTATTTGTCTTTACTCTGCAACACTGTATTTCCTTATAACGTTGTATTCTTACATATTCTTTCAAGAGAAAACTCTCCTGTGCGTTCTCTTTAGAGGCCATACGCTTAGACATACACGCAACGCCAAAGCTTTTCGAGTTACAATGTGTTGTTTAGGAAAAACAAGATAATTTCACAGGATGCGAGATTTCCATAAAACGTGGTTTTCTGAAAAATTTTGACGAAACCAAGTTCTCCTGTGGGGTCTCTTTTGAGACTACACGTGTAGAGGTACGAGTCACACCAAATCTTTTCGAGTTACAACTTGTTGTTTAGGAGATACAAGCTAATTTTTTCGTTGCCTTATTTCTTCTCTTAAAGTGTTTCCAATAGTGTTTGTCTTTACTCTGCAACACAGTATTTCCTTATAACGTGGTATTCTTACATATTCATTCGAGCGAAAACTCTCCTGTGTGCTCTCTTTTGAGGCTACACGCTTAGACATACACGCAACACCAAAGCTTTTCGAGTTACAACGTGTTGTTTAGGAAAAACAAGATAATTTCGTACGATGCGAGATTTCCTTAAAACTTGGTTTCTGACAAATTTTGATGAAAGAAGATTCTCCTGTGGGTTCTCGTTTGAGGCTACACTATTAGACTTACACGTCACACCAAATCTTTTCCAGTTACAACGTGTTGTTTAGGAGATACAAGCTAATTTTGTATGATGCGTTATTTCTTCTCGTAAAGTGTTTCCAATATGTACTTATTTGTCTTTACTCTGCAAATTTGTATTTCCTTATAACGTGATATACTTACATCTTCTTTCGAGAGAAAATTCTCCTGTGCCTTCTCTTTTGAGGCTACACGCTTACACATACACGCAACACAAAAGCTTTTCGAGTTACAACGTGTTGTTTAGGAAAAACAAGATAATTTCGTACGATGTGAGATTTCCTTAAAACGTGGTTTCTGACAAATTTTGATGAAAGAAGATTCTCCTGTCGGTTCTCGTTTGAGGCTACACTTTTAGACTTACAGGTCACACTAAATCTTTTCGAGTTACAACGTGTTGTTTAGGAGATACAAGCTAATTTTGTACGATGCGTTATTTCTTCTCGTAAAGTGTTTCCAATATGTACTTATTTGTCTTTACTCTGCAAAACTGTATTTCCTTATAACGTGATATTCTTACATATTCTTTCGAGAGAAAATTCTCCTGTGCCTTCTCTTTTGAGGCTACACGTTTACACATACACGCAACACCAAAGCTTTTCGAGTTACAACATGTTGTTTAGGAAAAAGAAGATGATTTCGCACGATGCGGCATTTCCTTAAAACGAGGTGTTCTGAAAAATTTTGAAGTAAGAAAATTCTCCTGTGGGTTCTCTTTTGAGGCTACACATTTAGACGTACATGCCACACCAAATCCTTTCGAGTTACCACGTGTTGTTTAGGAGATACAAGCTAATTTTGTACGATGCGTTATTTCTTCTTGTAAAGTGTTTCCGATACGTACTTATTTGTCTTTACTCTGCAACACTGTATTTCCTTATAACGTGGTATTCTTACATATTATTTCGAGGGAAAACTCTCCTGTGCGTTCTCTTTTGAGGCTACACGCTTAGACAAACATGCAACGCCAAAGTTTTTCGAGTTACAATGTGTTGTTTAGGAAAAACCAGATAATTTGGCATGATGCGAGATTTCCATAAAACGTGGTTTTCTGACAAATTTTGACGAAAGAAAATTCTCCTGTGGGTTGTCTTTTGAGGCTACACGTTTAGATGTACACGCCACACCAAATCCTTTCGAGTTACCACGTGTTGTTTAGGAGATACAAGCTAATTTTGTATGATGCGTTATTTCTTCTCGTAAAGTGTTTCCAATATGTACGTATTTGTCTTTACTCTGCAACACTGTATTTCCTTATAACGTTGTATTCTTACATGTTCTTTCGAGAGAAAACTCTCCTGTGCATTCTCTTTAGAGGCTACATGCTCAGACATACACGCAACACCAAAGCTTTTCGAGTTACAACGTGTTGTTTAGGAAAAACAAGATAATTTTGCACGATGCGGGATTTCCTTAAACGTGGTTTTCTGACAAATTTTGAAGAAAGAAAGTTCTCCTGTGGGTTCTCTTTTGAGGCTAAACGTGTAAACATACGAGCCACACGAAATATTTTTGAGTTACAACGTGTTGTTTAGGAGATACAAGCAAATATTGTACAATGCGTTATTTCTTCTCATATAGTGTTTCCAATACGTACTTATTTGTCTTTACTCTGCAACACTGTATTTCCTTATAACGTGGTATTCTTACATATTCTTTCGAGGGAAAACAATCCTGTGCATTCTCTTTTGAGGTTACACGCTTAGACAAACACGCAACGCCAAAGCTTTTGGAGTTACAACGTGTTGTTTAGGAAAAACAAGATAATTTCGCACGATACGAGATTTCCATTAAACGTGGTTTTCTGAAAAATTTTGACGAAACAAAGTTCTCCTGTGGGTTCTCTATTGAGGCTGCACGTGTAGAGGTACGAGCCACACCAAATCTTTTCGAGTTACTACGTGTTGTTTAGGAGATACAAGCTAATTTTCTAGGATGCGATATTTCTTCTCTTAAAGTGTTTCCAATACGTACGTAGTTGTCTTTACTCTGCAACACTGTATTTCCTTATAACGTGGTATTCTTACATATTCTTTCGAGAGAAAACTCTCCTGTGCGTTCTCCTTTGAGGCTACACGCGTAGACATCCACGCAACACCAAAGCTTTTCGAGTTACAACGTGTTGTTTAGGAAAAACACGATAATTTCGCACGATGCGAGACTTCCTTAAAACGTGGTTTCTGACAAATTTTGATGAAAGAAAATTCTCCTGTGGGTTCTCCTTTGAGGCTACACTTTTAGACGTACACGTCACAACAAATCTTTTTGAGTTACAACGTGTTGTTTAGGAGATACAAGATAATTTTGTAAGATGCGTTATTTCTTCTCGTAAAGTGTTTCCAATATGTACTTATTGGTCTTTACTCTGCAAAATTGTATTTCCTTATAATGTGGTATTCTTACATATTCTTTCGAGAGAATACTCTCCAGTGCCTTCTCTTTTGAGGTTCCACGCTTACACATACATGCAACACCATAGCTTTTCGAGTTACAACATGTTGTTTAGGAAAAAGAAGATGATTTCGCACGATGCGGGATTTCCTTAAAACGTGGTTTTCTGAAAAATTTTGAATAAAGAAAATTCTCCTGTGGGTTCTCTTTTGAGGCTACACGTTTAGACGTACATGCCACACCAAATCCTTTCGAGTTACCACGTGTTGTTTAGGAGATACAAGCTAATTTTGTACGATGCATTATTTCTTCTCGTAAAGTGTTTCCAATACGTACTTATTTGTCTTTAATCTGCAACACTGTATTTCCTTATAACATAGTATTCTTACATATTATTTCGAGGGAAAACTCTCCTGTGCGTTCTCTTTTGAGGGGACACGCTTAGACAAACACGCAACGCCAAAGCTTTTCGAGTTACAATGTGTTGTTTAGGAAAAACAAGATAATTTAGCACGATGCGAGATTTCCATAAAATGTGGTTTTCTGAAAAATTTTGACGAAAGAAAGTTCTCCTGTGGGTTCTCTTTTGCGGCTACTCGTGTAGAGGTACGAGCCACACCAAATCTTTTCGAATTACAACGTGTTGTTTAGGAGATATAAGCTAATTTTTTACGATGCGTTAATTCTTCTCGTAAAGTGTTTCCAATAAGTACATATTTGTCTTTACACTGCAACATTATATTTCCTTATAACGTGGTATTCTTACATATTCCTTCGAGGGAAAACTATCCTGTGCGTTCCCTTTTGAGGCTACACACTTAGACATACAGGCAACACCAAAGCTTTTCGAGTTACAACGTGTTGTTTATGGAAAACAAGATAATTTTGCACGATGCGGGATTTCCTTAAAACGTGGTTTTCTGACAAATTTTGACGAAAGAAAATTCTCCTGTGGCTTCTCTTTTGAGGCTACACGTTTAGACGTGCACGCCACACCAAATCCTTTCGAGTAACCACGTGTTGTTTAAGAGATACAAGCTAATTTTGAATGATGCGTTATTTCTTTTCGTAAAGTGGTTCCAATACGTATGTATTTGTCTTTACTCTGCAACAGTGTATTTCCTTATAACGTTGTATTCTTACATGTTCTTTCGAGAGAAAACTCTCCTGTGCATTCTCTTTAGAGGCTACATGCTCAGACATACACGCAACACCAAAGCTTTTCGAGTTACAACGTGTTGTTTAGGAAAAACAAGATAATTTTGCACGATGCGGGATTTCCTTAAAACATGGTTTTCTGACAAATTTTGACGAAAGAAAGTTCTCCTGTGGGTTCTCCTTTGATGCTACACGTGTAGCCGTACGAGCCACACCAAATAATTTTGAGATACAACGTGTTCTTTATGAGATACAAGCAAATATTGTACGATGCGCTATTTCTTCTCATAAAGTGTTTCCAATACATACATATTTGTCTATACTCTGCAACACTGTATTTCCTTATAACATGGTATTCTTACATATTCTTTCAAGGGATAATTCTCCTGTGCATTCTCTTTTGAGGCTACACGATTAGACAAACACGCAACACCAAAGCTTTTCGAGTTACAACATGTTGTTTAGGAAAAAGAAGATGATTTCGCACGATGCGGGATTTCCTAAAAACCTGGTTTTCTGAAAAATTTTGACGAAAGAAAATTCTCCTGTGGGTTCTCTTTTGAGGCTACATATTTAGACGTACACGTCACACCAAATCTTTTCGAGTTACAACGTGTTGTTTAGGACATACAAGCTAATTTTTTTATAATGCGTTAATTCTCGTAAAGTGTTTCCAATACGTACGTATTTGTCTTTACTCTGCAACACTGTATTTCCTTATAACGTGGTATTCTTACATATTCTTTCGAGAGAAAACTATTCTGTGCATTCCCTTTTGAGGCTAAACACTTAGACATACAGGCAACACCAAAGCTTTTTGAGTTACAACGTGTTGTTTATAAAAAACAAGATAATTTCGCACGATGCCTGATTTCCTTAAAACATGGTCTTCTGACAAATTTTGATGAACGAAAATTATTCTGTTGGTTCTCTTTTGAAGCTTCACGTTTAGACGTGCACGCCACACCTAATCCTTTCGAGTTGCCACGTGTTGTTTAGGAGATACAAGCTAATTTTGTAAGATGCTTTACTTCTTCTCCTAAAGTGTTTCCAATACGTACGTATTTGTCTTTACTCTGCAACACTGTATTTCCTTATAATGTGGTATTCTTATACATTCTTTCGAGTGAAAACTATCCTGTGCCTTCCCTTTTGAGGCTACACACTTAGACATACAGGCAACACCAAAGCTTTTCAAGTTACAACGTGTTGTTTATGAAAAACAAGATAATTTCGCACGATGCGGGATTTCCTTAAAACTTGGTGTTCTGACAAATTTTGACTAAAGAAAATTCTCCTGTGGGTTCTCTTATGAGGCTACACGTTTAGACGTGCACGCCACACCAAATCCTTTTGAATTACCACGTGTTGTTTAGGAGATAAAAGCTAATTTTCTACGATGCGTTATTTCTTCTTGTAAAGAGTTTCCAATATGTACATATTTGTCTTTACTCTGCAACACTGTATTTCCTTATAACATTGTATTCTTACATGTTCTTTCGAGAGAAAACTCTCCTGGGCATTCTCTTTAGAAGCTACACGCTTAGATATACACGCAACACCAAAGCTTTTCGAGTTACAACGTGTTGTTTATGAAAAACAAGATAATTTCGCACGATGCGGGATTTCCTTAAAACGTAGTTTTCTGAAACATTTTGACGAAAGAAAATTCTTCAGTGGGTTCTCTTTTGAGGCTACACGTTTAGACGTACACGCCACACCAAATTCTTTCGATTTACCACGTGTTGTTTAGGAGATACAAGCTAATTTTGTATGATTCGTTATTTCTTCTCGTAAAGTGTTTCCAATAAGTACGTATTTGTCTTTACTCTGCAACACTGTATTTCCTTATAACGTTGTATTCTTACATATTCTTTCAAGAGAAAACTCTCCTGTGCGTTCTCTTTAGAGGCCATACGCTTAGACATACACGCAACGCCAAAGCTTTTCGAGTTACAATGTGTTGTTTAGGAAAAACAAGATAATTTCACAGCATGCGAGATTTCCATAAAACGTGGTTTTCTGAAAAATTTTGACGAAACCAAGTTCTCCTGTGGGTTCTCTTTTGAGACTACACGTGTAGAGGTACGAGTCACACCAAATCTTTTCGAGTTACAACTTGTTGTTTAGGAGATACAAGCTAATTTTTTCGTTGCCTTATTTCTTCTCTTAAAGTGTTTCCAATAGTGTTTGTCTTTACTCTGCAACACAGTATTTCCTTATAACGTGGTATTCTTACATATTCATTCGAGCGAAAACTCTCCTGTGTGCTCTCTTTTGAGGCTACACGCTTAGACATACACGCAACACCAAAGCTTTTCGAGTTACAACGTGTTGTTTAGGAAAAACAAGATAATTTCGTACGATGCGAGATTTCCTTAAAACTTGGTTTCTGACAAATTTTGATGAAAGAAGATTCTCCTGTGGGTTCTCGTTTGAGGCTACACTATTAGACTTACACGTCACACCAAATCTTTTCCAGTTACAACGTGTTGTTTAGGAGATACAAGCTAATTTTGTATGATGCGTTATTTCTTCTCGTAAAGTGTTTCCAATATGTACTTATTTGTCTTTACTCTGCAAATTTGTATTTCCTTATAACGTGATATACTTACATCTTCTTTCGAGAGAAAATTCTCCTGTGCCTTCTCTTTTGAGGCTACACGCTTACACATACACGCAACACAAAAGCTTTTCGAGTTACAACGTGTTGTTTAGGAAAAACAAGATAATTTCGTACGATGTGAGATTTCCTTAAAACGTGGTTTCTGACAAATTTTGATGAAAGAAGATTCTCCTGTCGGTTCTCGTTTGAGGCTACACTTTTAGACTTACAGGTCACACTAAATCTTTTCGAGTTACAACGTGTTGTTTAGGAGATACAAGCTAATTTTGTACGATGCGTTATTTCTTCTCGTAAAGTGTTTCCAATATGTACTTATTTGTCTTTACTCTGCAAAACTGTATTTCCTTATAACGTGATATTCTTACATATTCTTTCGAGAGAAAATTCTCCTGTGCCTTCTCTTTTGAGGCTACACGTTTACACATACACGCAACACCAAAGCTTTTCGAGTTACAACATGTTGTTTAGGAAAAAGAAGATGATTTCGCACGATGCGGCATTTCCTTAAAACGAGGTGTTCTGAAAAATTTTGAAGTAAGAAAATTCTCCTGTGGGTTCTCTTTTGAGGCTACACATTTAGACGTACATGCCACACCAAATCCTTTCGAGTTACCACGTGTTGTTTAGGAGATACAAGCTAATTTTGTACGATGCGTTATTTCTTCTTGTAAAGTGTTTCCGATACGTACTTATTTGTCTTTACTCTGCAACACTGTATTTCCTTATAACGTGGTATTCTTACATATTATTTCGAGGGAAAACTCTCCTGTGCGTTCTCTTTTGAGGCTACACGCTTAGACAAACATGCAACGCCAAAGTTTTTCGAGTTACAATGTGTTGTTTAGGAAAAACCAGATAATTTGGCATGATGCGAGATTTCCATAAAACGTGGTTTTCTGACAAATTTTGACGAAAGAAAATTCTCCTGTGGGTTGTCTTTTGAGGCTACACGTTTAGATGTACACGCCACACCAAATCCTTTCGAGTTACCACGTGTTGTTTAGGAGATACAAGCTAATTTTGTATGATGCGTTATTTCTTCTCGTAAAGTGTTTCCAATATGTACGTATTTGTCTTTACTCTGCAACACTGTATTTCCTTATAACGTTGTATTCTTACATGTTCTTTCGAGAGAAAACTCTCCTGTGCATTCTCTTTAGAGGCTACATGCTCAGACATACACGCAACACCAAAGCTTTTCGAGTTACAACGTGTTGTTTAGGAAAAACAAGATAATTTTGCACGATGCGGGATTTCCTTAAACGTGGTTTTCTGACAAATTTTGAAGAAAGAAAGTTCTCCTGTGGGTTCTCTTTTGAGGCTAAACGTGTAAACATACGAGCCACACGAAATATTTTTGAGTTACAACGTGTTGTTTAGGAGATACAAGCAAATATTGTACAATGCGTTATTTCTTCTCATATAGTGTTTCCAATACGTACTTATTTGTCTTTACTCTGCAACACTGTATTTCCTTATAACGTGGTATTCTTACATATTCTTTCGAGGGAAAACAATCCTGTGCATTCTCTTTTGAGGTTACACGCTTAGACAAACACGCAACGCCAAAGCTTTTGGAGTTACAACGTGTTGTTTAGGAAAAACAAGATAATTTCGCACGATACGAGATTTCCATTAAACGTGGTTTTCTGAAAAATTTTGACGAAACAAAGTTCTCCTGTGGGTTCTCTATTGAGGCTGCACGTGTAGAGGTACGAGCCACACCAAATCTTTTCGAGTTACTACGTGTTGTTTAGGAGATACAAGCTAATTTTCTAGGATGCGATATTTCTTCTCTTAAAGTGTTTCCAATACGTACGTAGTTGTCTTTACTCTGCAACACTGTATTTCCTTATAACGTGGTATTCTTACATATTCTTTCGAGAGAAAACTCTCCTGTGCGTTCTCCTTTGAGGCTACACGCGTAGACATCCACGCAACACCAAAGCTTTTCGAGTTACAACGTGTTGTTTAGGAAAAACACGATAATTTCGCACGATGCGAGACTTCCTTAAAACGTGGTTTCTGACAAATTTTGATGAAAGAAAATTCTCCTGTGGGTTCTCCTTTGAGGCTACACTTTTAGACGTACACGTCACAACAAATCTTTTTGAGTTACAACGTGTTGTTTAGGAGATACAAGATAATTTTGTAAGATGCGTTATTTCTTCTCGTAAAGTGTTTCCAATATGTACTTATTGGTCTTTACTCTGCAAAATTGTATTTCCTTATAATGTGGTATTCTTACATATTCTTTCGAGAGAATACTCTCCAGTGCCTTCTCTTTTGAGGTTCCACGCTTACACATACATGCAACACCATAGCTTTTCGAGTTACAACATGTTGTTTAGGAAAAAGAAGATGATTTCGCACGATGCGGGATTTCCTTAAAACGTGGTTTTCTGAAAAATTTTGAATAAAGAAAATTCTCCTGTGGGTTCTCTTTTGAGGCTACACGTTTAGACGTACATGCCACACCAAATCCTTTCGAGTTACCACGTGTTGTTTAGGAGATACAAGCTAATTTTGTACGATGCATTATTTCTTCTCGTAAAGTGTTTCCAATACGTACTTATTTGTCTTTAATCTGCAACACTGTATTTCCTTATAACATAGTATTCTTACATATTATTTCGAGGGAAAACTCTCCTGTGCGTTCTCTTTTGAGGGGACACGCTTAGACAAACACGCAACGCCAAAGCTTTTCGAGTTACAATGTGTTGTTTAGGAAAAACAAGATAATTTAGCACGATGCGAGATTTCCATAAAATGTGGTTTTCTGAAAAATTTTGACGAAAGAAAGTTCTCCTGTGGGTTCTCTTTTGCGGCTACTCGTGTAGAGGTACGAGCCACACCAAATCTTTTCGAATTACAACGTGTTGTTTAGGAGATATAAGCTAATTTTTTACGATGCGTTAATTCTTCTCGTAAAGTGTTTCCAATAAGTACATATTTGTCTTTACACTGCAACATTATATTTCCTTATAACGTGGTATTCTTACATATTCCTTCGAGGGAAAACTATCCTGTGCGTTCCCTTTTGAGGCTACACACTTAGACATACAGGCAACACCAAAGCTTTTCGAGTTACAACGTGTTGTTTATGGAAAACAAGATAATTTTGCACGATGCGGGATTTCCTTAAAACGTGGTTTTCTGACAAATTTTGACGAAAGAAAATTCTCCTGTGGCTTCTCTTTTGAGGCTACACGTTTAGACGTGCACGCCACACCAAATCCTTTCGAGTAACCACGTGTTGTTTAAGAGATACAAGCTAATTTTGAATGATGCGTTATTTCTTTTCGTAAAGTGGTTCCAATACGTATGTATTTGTCTTTACTCTGCAACAGTGTATTTCCTTATAACGTTGTATTCTTACATGTTCTTTCGAGAGAAAACTCTCCTGTGCACTCTCTTTAGAGGCTACATGCTCAGACATACACGCAACACCAAAGCTTTTCGAGTTACAACGTGTTGTTTAGGAAAAACAAGATAATTTTGCACGATGCGGGATTTCCTTAAAACATGGTTTTCTGACAAATTTTGACGAAAGAAAGTTCTCCTGTGGGTTCTCCTTTGATGCTACACGTGTAGCCGTACGAGCCACACCAAATAATTTTGAGATACAACGTGTTCTTTATGAGATACAAGCAAATATTGTACGATGCGCTATTTCTTCTCATAAAGTGTTTCCAATACATACATATTTGTCTATACTCTGCAACACTGTATTTCCTTATAACATGGTATTCTTACATATTCTTTCAAGGGATAATTCTCCTGTGCATTCTCTTTTGAGGCTACACGATTAGACAAACACGCAACACCAAAGCTTTTCGAGTTACAACATGTTGTTTAGGAAAAAGAAGATGATTTCGCACGATGCGGGATTTCCTAAAAACCTGGTTTTCTGAAAAATTTTGACGAAAGAAAATTCTCCTGTGGGTTCTCTTTTGAGGCTACATATTTAGACGTACACGTCACACCAAATCTTTTCGAGTTACAACGTGTTGTTTAGGACATACAAGCTAATTTTTTTATAATGCGTTAATTCTCGTAAAGTGTTTCCAATACGTACGTATTTGTCTTTACTCTGCAACACTGTATTTCCTTATAACGTGGTATTCTTACATATTCTTTCGAGAGAAAACTATTCTGTGCATTCCCTTTTGAGGCTAAACACTTAGACATACAGGCAACACCAAAGCTTTTTGAGTTACAACGTGTTGTTTATAAAAAACAAGATAATTTCGCACGATGCCTGATTTCCTTAAAACATGGTCTTCTGACAAATTTTGATGAACGAAAATTATTCTGTTGGTTCTCTTTTGAAGCTTCACGTTTAGACGTGCACGCCACACCTAATCCTTTCGAGTTGCCACGTGTTGTTTAGGAGATACAAGCTAATTTTGTAAGATGCTTTACTTCTTCTCCTAAAGTGTTTCCAATACGTACGTATTTGTCTTTACTCTGCAACACTGTATTTCCTTATAATGTGGTATTCTTATACATTCTTTCGAGTGAAAACTATCCTGTGCCTTCCCTTTTGAGGCTACACACTTAGACATACAGGCAACACCAAAGCTTTTCAAGTTACAACGTGTTGTTTATGAAAAACAAGATAATTTCGCACGATGCGGGATTTCCTTAAAACTTGGTGTTCTGACAAATTTTGACTAAAGAAAATTCTCCTGTGGGTTCTCTTATGAGGCTACACGTTTAGACGTGCACGCCACACCAAATCCTTTTGAATTACCACGTGTTGTTTAGGAGATAAAAGCTAATTTTCTACGATGCGTTATTTCTTCTTGTAAAGAGTTTCCAATATGTACATATTTGTCTTTACTCTGCAACACTGTATTTCCTTATAACATTGTATTCTTACATGTTCTTTCGAGAGAAAACTCTCCTGGGCATTCTCTTTAGAAGCTACACGCTTAGATATACACGCAACACCAAAGCTTTTCGAGTTACAACGTGTTGTTTATGAAAAACAAGATAATTTCGCACGATGCGGGATTTCCTTAAAACGTAGTTTTCTGAAACATTTTGACGAAAGAAAATTCTTCAGTGGGTTCTCTTTTGAGGCTACACGTTTAGACGTACACGCCACACCAAATTCTTTCGATTTACCACGTGTTGTTTAGGAGATACAAGCTAATTTTGTATGATTCGTTATTTCTTCTCGTAAAGTGTTTCCAATAAGTACGTATTTGTCTTTACTCTGCAACACTGTATTTCCTTATAACGTTGTATTCTTACATATTCTTTCAAGAGAAAACTCTCCTGTGCGTTCTCTTTAGAGGCCATACGCTTAGACATACACGCAACGCCAAAGCTTTTCGAGTTACAATGTGTTGTTTAGGAAAAACAAGATAATTTCACAGCATGCGAGATTTCCATAAAACGTGGTTTTCTGAAAAATTTTGACGAAACCAAGTTCTCCTGTGGGTTCTCTTTTGAGACTACACGTGTAGAGGTACGAGTCACACCAAATCTTTTCGAGTTACAACTTGTTGTTTAGGAGATACAAGCTAATTTTTTCGTTGCCTTATTTCTTCTCTTAAAGTGTTTCCAATAGTGTTTGTCTTTACTCTGCAACACAGTATTTCCTTATAACGTGGTATTCTTACATATTCATTCGAGCGAAAACTCTCCTGTGTGCTCTCTTTTGAGGCTACACGCTTAGACATACACGCAACACCAAAGCTTTTCGAGTTACAACGTGTTGTTTAGGAAAAACAAGATAATTTCGTACGATGCGAGATTTCCTTAAAACTTGGTTTCTGACAAATTTTGATGAAAGAAGATTCTCCTGTGGGTTCTCGTTTGAGGCTACACTATTAGACTTACACGTCACACCAAATCTTTTCCAGTTACAACGTGTTGTTTAGGAGATACAAGCTAATTTTGTATGATGCGTTATTTCTT
>NW_026263040.1:0-50925 GCF_947179515.1 Apodemus sylvaticus | reverse complement strand
TTCATAAGGAAATACAGTTTTGCAGAGTAAAGACATATACGTACGCATTGGAAACTCTTTCGAGAAGAAATAACGCATCGTACAAAATTAGCTTGTATCTCCAAAACTACACGTTGTATCTCGAAAAGAATTGTTGTGGCGTGTACGTCTTAACCATGTAGCATCTAAAGAGAACCAAAAGGAGAATTTTCTTTCGTCAAAATTTTTCAGAAAATCACGTTTTAAGGAAATCCCGCATCGTGCGAAATTAATCTTGTTTTTCCTAAACAACACGTTGTAAGTCGAAAAGCTTTCATGTTGCGTGTATGTCTAAGTGTGTAGCCTCAAAAGAGAAGGCACAGGACAGTTTTCTCTCGAAAGGATATGTAAGAATACCACTTCATAAGGAAATACAGTTTTGCAGAGTAAAGACATATACGTACGCATTGGAAACTCTTTACGAGAAGAAATAACGCATCGTACAAAATTAGCTTGTATCTCCAAAACTACACGTTGTATCTCGAAAAGAATTGTTGTGGCGTGTACGTCTTAACATGTAGCCATCTAAAGAGAACCAAAAGGAGAATTTTCTTTCGTCAAAATTTTTCATAAAATCACGTTTTAAGGAAATCCCGCATCGTGCGAAATTATCTTGTTTTTCCTAAACAACACGTTGTAAGTCGAAAAGCTTTCATGTTGCGTGTATGTCTAAGTGTGTAGCCTCAAAAGAGAAGGCACAGGACAGTTTTTCTCTCGAAAGGATATGTAAGTAATACCACTTCATAAGGAAATACAGTTTTGCAGAGTAAAGACATATACGTACGCATTGGAAACTCCTTTACGAGAAGAAATAACGCATCGTACAAAATTAGCTTGTATCTCCAAAACTACACGTTGTATCTCGAAAAGAATTGTTGTGGCGTGTACGTCTTAACATGTAGCATCTAAAGAGAACCAAAAGGAGAATTTTCTTTCGTCAAAATTTTTCAGAAAAATCACGTTTTAAGGAAATCCCGCATCGTGCGAAATTATCTTGTTTTTTCCTAAACAACACGTTGTATAGTCGAAAAGCTTTCATGTTGCGTGTATGTCTAAGTGTGTAGCCTCAAAAGAGAAGGCACAGGGACAGTTTTCTCTCGAAAGGATATGTAAGAATACCACTTCATAAGGAAATACAGTTTTTGCAGAGTAAAGACATATACGTACGCATTGGAAACTCTTTACGAGAAGAAATAACGCAGAGTACAAAATTAGCTTGTATCTCCAAAACTACCACGTTGCTATCTCGAAAAGAATTGTTGTGGCGTGTACGTCTTAACATGTAGCATCTAAAGAGAACCAAAAGGAGAATTTTCTTTCTTCAAAATTTTTCAGAAAATCACGTTTTAAGGAAATCCCGCATCGTGCGAAATTATCTTGTTTTTCCTAAACAACACGTTGTAAGTCGAAAAGCTTTCATGTTGCGTGTATGTCTAAGTGTGTAGCCTCAAAAGAGAAGGCACAGGACAGTTTTCTCTCCGAAAGGATATGTAAGAATACCACTTCATAAGGAAATACAGTTTTGCAGAGTAAAGGACATATACGTACGCATTGGAAACTCTTTACGAGAAGAAATAACGCATCGTACAAAATTAGCTTGTATCTCCAAAACTACACGTTGTATCTCGAAAAGAATTGTTGTGGCGTGTACGTCTTAACATGTAGCATCTAAAGAGAACCAAAAGGAGAATTTTCTTTCGTCCAAAATTTTTCAGAAAATCACGTTTTAAGGAAATCCCGCATCGTGCGAAATTATCTTGTTTTTCCTAAACAACACGTTGTAAGTCGAAAAGCTTTCATGTTGCGTGTATGTCTAAGTGTGTAGCCTCAAAAGAGAAGGCACAGGACAGTTTTCCTCTCAAAAGGATATGTAAGAATACCACTTCATAAGGAAATACAGTTTTGCAGAGTAAAGACATATACGTACGCATTGGAAACTCTTTACGAGAAGAAATAACGCATCGTACAAAATTAGCTTGTATCTCCAAAACTACACGTTGTATCTCGAAAAGAATTGTTGTGGCGTGTACGTCTTAACATGTAGCATCTAAAGAGAACCAAAAGGAGAATTTTCTTTCTTCAAAATTTTTCAGAAAATCACGTTTTAAGGAAATCCCGCATCGTGCGAAATTAATCTTGTTTTTCCTAAACAACACGTTGTAAGTCGAAAAGCTTTCATGTTGCGTGTATGTCTAAGTGTGTAGCCTCAAAAGAAAAGGCACAGGACAGTTTTCTCTCGAAAGGATATGTAAGGAATACCACTTCATAAGGAAATACAGTTTTGCAGAGTAAAGACATATACGTACGCATTGGAAACTCTTTACGAGAAGAAATAACGCATCGTACAAAATTAGCTTGTATCTCCAAAACTACACGTTGTATCTCGAAAAGAATTGTTGTGGCGTGTACGTCTTAACATGTAGCATCTAAAGAGAACCAAAAGGAGAATTTTCTTTCGTCAAAATTTTTCAGAAAATCACGTTTTAAGGAAATCCCGCATCGTGCGAAATTATCTTGTTTTTCCTAAACAACACGTTGTAAGTCGAAAAGCTTTCATGTTGCGTGTATGTCTAAGTGTGTAGCCTCAAAAGAGAAGGCACAGGACAGTTTTCTCTCGAAAGGATATGTAAGAATACCACTTCATAAGGAAATACAGTTTTGCAGAGTAAAGGACATATACGTACGCATTGGAAACTCTTTACGAGAAGAAATAACGCATCGTACAAAATTAGCTTGTATCTCACCAAAACTACACGTTGTATCTCGAAAAGAATTGTTGTGGGCGTGTACGTCTTAACATGTTAGCATCTAAAAGAGAACCAAAAGGAGAATTTTCTTTCGTCAAAAATTTTTCAGAAAATCACGTTTTAAGGAAATCCCCGCATCGTGCGAAATTATCTTGTTTTTCCCTAAACAACACGTTGTAAGTCGAAAAGCTTTCATGTTGCGTGTATGTCCTAAGTGTGTAAGCCTCAAAAGAGAAGGCACAGGACAGTTTTCTCTTCGAAAGGATATGTAAGAATACCACTATCATAAGGAAATACAGTTTTGCAGAGTAAAGACATATACGTACGCATTGGAAACTCTTTACGAGAAGAAATAACGCAGAGTACAAAATTAGCTTGTATCTCCAAAACTACACGTTGTATCTCGAAAAGAATTGTTGTGGCGTGTACGTCTTAACATGTAGCATCTAAAGAGAAACCAAAAGGAGAATTTTCTTTCTTCAAAATTTTTCAGAAAAATCACGTTTTAAGGAAATCCCGCATCGTGCGAAATTATCTTGTTTTTCCTAAACAACACGTTGTAAGTCCGAAAAGCTTTCATGTTGCGTGTATGTCTAAGTGTGTAGCCTCAAAAGAAAAGGCACAGGGACAGTTTTCTCTCGAAAGGATATGTAAGAATACCACTTCATAAGGAAATACAGTTTTGCAGAGTAAAGACATATACGTACGCATTGGAAACTCTTTACGAGAAGAAATAACGCATCGTACAAAATTAGCTTGTATCTCCAAAACTACACGTTGTATCTCGAAAAGAATTGTTGTGGCGTGTACGTCTTAACATGTAGCATCTAAAGAGAACCAAAAGGAGAATTTTCTTTCTTCAAAATTTTCAGAAAATCACGTTTTAAGGAAATCCCGCATCGTGCGAAATTATCTTGTTTTTCCTAAACAACACGTTGTAAGTCGAAAAGCTTTCATGTTGCGTGTATGTCTAAGTGTGTAGCCTCAAAAGAGAAGGCACAGGACAGTTTTCTCTCGAAAGGATATGTAAGAATACCACTTCATAAGGGAAATACAGTTTTGCAGAGTAAAGACATATACGTACGCATTGGAAACTCTTTACGAGAAGAAATAACGCATCGTACAAAATTAGCTTGTATCTCCCAAAACTACACGTTGTATCTCGAAAAGAATTGTTGTGGCGTGTACGTCTTAACATGTAGCATCTAAAGAGAACCAAAAGGAGAATTTTCTTTCTTCAAAATTTTTCAGAAAATCACGTTTTAAGGAAATCCCGCATCGTGCGAAATTATCTTGTTTTTCCTAAACAACACGTTGTAAGTCGAAAAGCTTTCATGTTGCGTGTATGTCTAAGTGTGTAGCCTCAAAGAAAAGGCACAGGACAGTTTTCTCTCGAAAGGATATGTAAGAATACCACTTCATAAGGAAATACAGTTTTGCAGAGTAAAGACATATACGTACGCATTGGAAACTCTTTACGAGAAGAAATAACGCATCGTACAAAATTAGCTTGTATCTCCAAAACTACACGTTGTATCTCGAAAAGAATTGTTGTGGCGTGTACGTCTTAACATGTAGCATCTAAAGAGAACCAAAAGGAGAATTTTCTTTCGTCAAAATTTTTCAGAAAATCACGTTTTAAGGAAATCCCGCATCGTGCGAAATTATCTTGTTTTTCCTAAACAACACGTTGTAAGTCGAAAAGCCTTTCATGTTGCGTGTATGTCTAAGTGTGTAGCCTCAAAAGAGAAGGCACAGGACAGTTTTCTCTCGAAAGGATATGTAAGGAATACCACTTCATAAGGAAATACAGTTTTGCAGAGTAAAGACATATACGTACGCATTGGAAACTCTTTACGAGAAGAAATAACGCAGAGTACAAAATTAGCTTGTATCTCCAAAACTACACGTTGTATCTCGAAAAGAATTGTTGTGGCGTGTACGTCTTAACATGTAGCATCTAAAGAGAACCAAATGGAGAATTTTCTTTCTTCAAAATTTTTCAGAAAATCACGTTTTAAGGAAATCCCGCATCGTGCGAAATTATCTTGTTTTTCCTAAACAACACGTTGTAAGTCGAAAAGCTTTCATGTTGCGTGTATGTCTAAGTGTGTAGCCTCAAAAGAGAAGGCACAGGACAGTTTTCTCTCGAAAGGATATGTAAGAATACCACTTCATAAGGAAATACAGTTTTGCAGAGTAAAGACATATACGTACGCATTGGAAACTCTTTACGAGAAGAAATAACGCATCGTACAAAATTAGCTTGTATCTCCAAAACTACACGTTGTATCTCGAAAAGAATTGTTGTGGCGTGTACGTCTTAACATGTAGCATCTAAAGAGAACCAAAAGGAGAATTTTCTTTCGTCAAAATTTTTCAGAAAATCACGTTTTAAGGAAATCCCGCATCGTGCGAAATTATCTTGTTTTTCCTAAACAACACGTTGTAAGTCGAAAAGCTTTCATGTTGCGTGTATGTCTAAGTGTGTAGCCTCAAAAGAGAAGGCACAGGACAGTTTTCTCTCGAAAGGATATGTAAGAATACCACTTCATAAGGAAATACAGTTTTGCAGAGTAAAGACATATACGTACGCATTGGAAACTCTTTACGAGAAGAAATAACGCAGAGTACAAAATTAGCTTGTATCTCCAAAACTACACGTTGTATCTCGAAAAGAATTGTTGTGGCGTGTACGTCTTAACATGTAGCATCTAAAGAGAACCAAAAGGAGAATTTTCTTTCTTCAAAATTTTTCAGAAAATCACGTTTTAAGGAAATCCCGCATCGTGCGAAATTATCTTGTTTTTCCTAAACAACACGTTGTAAGTCGAAAAGCTTTCATGTTGCGTGTATGTCTAAGTGTGTAGCCTCAAAAGAGAAGGCACAGGACAGTTTTCTCTCGAAAGGATATGTAAGAATACCACTTCATAAGGAAATACAGTTTTGCAGAGTAAAAGACATATACGTACGCATTGGAAACTCTTTACGAGAAGAAATAACGCATCGTACAAAAATTAGCTTGTATCTCCAAAACTACACGTTGTATCTCGAAAAGAATTGTTGTGGCGTGTACGTCTTAACATGTAGCATCTAAAGAGAACCAAAAGGAGAATTTTCTTTCGTCAAAATTTTTCAGAAAATCACGTTTTTAAGGAAATCCCGCATCGTGCGAAATTATCTTGTTTTTCCTAAACAACACGTTGTAAGTCGAAAAGCTTTCATGTTGCGTGTATGTCTAAGTGTGTAGCCTCAAAAGAGAAGGCACAGGACAGTTTTCTCTCAAAAGGATATGTAAGAATACCACTTCATAAGGAAATACAGTTTTGCAGAGTAAAGACATATACGTACGCATTGGAAACTCTTTACGAGAAGAAATAACGCATCGTACAAAATTAGCTTGTATCTCCAAAACTACAACGTTGTATCTCGAAAAGAATTGTTGTGGCGTGTACGTCTTAACATGTAGCATCTAAAGAGAACCAAAAGGAGAATTTTCTTTCTTCAAATTTTTCAGAAAATCACGTTTTAAGGAAATCCCGCATCGTGCGAAATTATCTTGTTTTTCCTAAACAACACGTTGTAAGTCGAAAAGCTTTCATGTTGCGTGTATGTCTAAGTGTGTAGCCTCAAAAGAAAAGGCACAGGACAGTTTTCTCTCGAAAGGATATGTAAGAATACCACTTCATAAGGAAATACAGTTTTGCAGAGTAAAGACATATACGTACGCATTGGAAACTCTTTACGAGAAGAAATAACGCATCGTACAAAATTAGCTTGTATCTCCAAAACTACACGTTGTATCTCGAAAAGAATTGTTGTGGCGTGTACGTCTTAACATGTAGCATCTAAAGAGAACCAAAAGGAGAATTTTCTTTCGTCAAAATTTTTCAGAAAATCACGTTTTAAGGAAATCCCGCATCGTGCGAAATTATCTTGTTTTTCCTAAACAACAACGTTGTAAGTCGAAAAGCTTTCATGTTGCGTGTATGTCTAAGTGTGTAGCCTCAAAAGAGAAGGCACAGGACAGTTTTCTCTCGAAAGGATATGTAAGAATACCACTTCATAAGGAAATACAGTTTTGCAGAGTAAAGACATATACGTACGCATTGGAAACTCTTTACGAGAAGAAATAACGCATCGTACAAAATTAGCTTGTATCTCCAAAACTACACGTTGTATCTCGAAAAGAATTGTTGTGGCGTGTACGTCTTAACATGTAGCATCTAAAGAGAACCAAAAGGAGAATTTTCTTTCGTCAAAATTTTTCAGAAAATCACGTTTTAAGGAAATCCCGCATCGTGCGAAATTATCTTGTTTTTCCTAAACAACACGTTGTAAGTCGAAAAGCTTTCATGTTGCGTGTATGTCTAAGTGTGTAGCCTCAAAAGAGAAGGCACAGGACAGTTTTCTCTCGAAAGGATATGTAAGAATACCACTTCATAAGGAAATACAGTTTTGCAGAGTAAAGACATATACGTACGCATTGGAAACTCTTTACGAGAAGAAATAACGCATCGTACAAAATTAGCTTGTATCTCCAAAACTACACGTTGTATCTCGAAAAGAATTGTTGTGGCGTGTACGTCTTAACATGTAGCATCTAAAGAGAACCAAAAGGAGAATTTTCTTTCTTCAAAATTTTTCAGAAAATCACGTTTTAAGGAAATCCCGCATCGTGCGAAATTATCTTGTTTTTCCTAAACAACACGTTGTAAGTCGAAAAGCTTTCATGTTGCGTGTATGTCTAAGTGTGTAGCCTCAAAAGAAAAGGCACAGGACAGTTTTCTCTCGAAAGGATATGTAAGAATACCACTTCATAGGAAATACAGTTTTGCAGAGTAAAGACATATACGTACGCATTGGAAACTCTTTACGAGAAGAAATAACGCATCGTACAAAATTAGCTTGTATCTCCAAAACTACACGTTGTATCTCGAAAAGAATTGTTGTGGCGTGTACGTCTTAACATGTAGCATCTAAAGAGAACCAAAAGGAGAATTTTCTTTCGTCAAAATTTTTCAGAAAATCACGTTTTAAGGAAATCCCGCATCGTGCGAAATTATCTTGTTTTTTCCTAAACAACACGTTGTAAGTCGAAAAGCTTTCATGTTGCGTGTATGTCTAAGTGTGTAGCCTCAAAAGAGAAGGCACAGGACAGTTTTCTCTCGAAAGGATATGTAAGAATACCACTTCATAAGGAAATACAGTTTTGCAGAGTAAAGACATATACGTACGCATTGGAAACTCTTTACGAGAAGAAATAACGCATCGTACAAAAATTAGCTTGTATCTCCAAAACTACACGTTGTATCTCGAAAAGAATTGTTGTGGCGTGTACGTCTTAACATGTAGCATCTAAAGAGAACCAAAAGGAGAATTTTCTTTCGTCAAAATTTTTCAGAAAATCACGTTTTAAGGAAATCCCCGCATCGTGCGAAATTATCTTGTTTTTCCTAAACAACACGTTGTAAGTCGAAAAAGCTTTCATGTTGCGTGTATGTCTAAGTGTGTAGCCTCAAAAGAGAAGGCACAGGACAGTTTTCTCTCGAAAGGATATGTAAGAATACCACTTCATAAGGAAATACAGTTTTGCAGAGTAAAGACATATACGTACGCATTGGAAACTCTTTACGAGAAGAAATAACGCATCGTACAAAATTAGCTTGTATCTCCAAAACTACACGTTGTATCTCGAAAAGAATTGTTGTGGCGTGTACGTCTTAACATGTAGCATCTAAAGAGAACCAAAAGGAGGAATTTTCTTTCGTCAAAATTTTTCAGAAAATCACGTTTTAAGGAAATCCCGCATCGTGCGAAATTATCTTGTTTTTCCTAAACAACACGTTGTAAGTCGAAAAGCTTTCATGTTGCGTGTATGTCTAAGTGTGTAGCCTCAAAAGAGAAGGCACAGGACAGTTTTCTCTCGAAAGGATATGTAAGAATACCACTTCATAAGGAAATACAGTTTTGCAGAGTAAAGACATATACGTACGCATTGGAAACTCTTTACGAGAAGAAATAACGCAGAGTACAAAATTAGCTTGTATCTCCAAAACTACACGTTGTATCTCGAAAAGAATTGTTGTGGGCGTGTCACGTCTTAACATGTAGCATCTAAAGAGAACCAAAAGGAGAATTTTCTTTCTTCAAAAATTTTTCAGAAAATCACGTTTTAAGGAAATCCCGCATCGTGCGAAATTATCTTGTTTTTCCTAAACAACACGTTGTAAGTCGAAAAGCTTTCATGTTGCGTGTATGTCTAAGTGTGTAGCCTCAAAAGAGAAGGCACAGGACAGTTTTCTCTCGAAAGGATATGTAAGAATACCACTTCATAAGGAAATACAGTTTTGCAGAGTAAAGACATATACGTACGCATTGGAAACTCTTTACGAGAAGAAATAACGCATCGTACAAAATTAGCTTGTATCTCCAAAACTACACGTTGTATCTCGAAAAGAATTGTTGTGGCGTGTACGTCTTAACATGTAGCATCTAAAGAGAACCAAAAGGAGAATTTTCTTTCTTCAAAATTTTTCAGAAAATCACGTTTTAAGGAAATCCCCGCATCGTGCGAAATTATCTTGTTTTTCCTAAACAAACACGTTGTAAGTCGAAAAGCTTTCATGTTGCGTGTATGTCTAAGTGTGTTAGCCTCAAAAGAAAAGGCACAGGACAGTTTTCTCTCGAAAGGATATGTAAGAATACCACTTCATAAGGAAATACAGTTTTGCAGAGTAAAGACATATACGTACGCATTGGAAACTCTTTACCGAGAAGAAATAACGCATCGTACAAAATTAGCTTGTATCTCCAAAACTACACGTTGTATCTCGAAAAGAATTGTTGTGGCGTGTACGTCTTAACATGTAGCATCTAAAGAGAACCAAAAGGAGAATTTTCTTTCGTCAAAAATTTTTCAGAAAATCACGTTTTAAGGAAATCCCGCATCGTGCGAAATTATCTTGTTTTTCCTAAACAACACGTTGTAAGTCGAAAAGCTTTCATGTTGCGTGTATGTCTAAGTGTGTAGCCTCAAAAGAGAAGGCACAGGACAGTTTTCTCTCGAAAGGATATGTAAGAATACACTTCATAAGGAAATACAGTTTTGCAGAGTAAAGACATATACGTACGCATTGGAAACTCTTTACGAGAAGAAATAACGCATCGTACAAAATTAGCTTGTATCTCCAAAACTACACGTTGTATCTCGAAAAGAATTGTTGTGGCGTGTACGTCTTAACATGTAGCATTCTAAAGAGAACCAAAAGGAGAATTTTCTTTCGTCAAAATTTTTCAGAAAATCACGTTTTAAGGAAATCCCGCATCGTGCGAAATTATCTTGTTTTTCCCTAAACAACACGTTGTAAGTCGAAAAGCTTTCATGTTGCGTGTATGTCTAAGTGTGTAGCCTCAAAAGAGAAGGCACAGGACAGTTTTTCTCTCGAAAGGATATGTAAGAATACCACTTCATAAGGAAATAACAGTTTTTGCAGAGTAAAGACATATACGTACGCATTGGAAACTCTTTACGAGAAGAAATAACGCATCGTACAAAATTAGCTTGTATCTCCAAAACTACACGTTGTATCTCGAAAAGAATTGTTGTGGCGTGTACGTCTTAACATGTAGCATCTAAAGAGAACCAAAAGGAGAATTTTCTTTCTTCAAAAATTTTTCAGAAAATCACGTTTTAAGGAAATCCCGCATCGTGCGAAATTATCTTGTTTTTCCTAAACAACACGTTGTAAGTCGAAAAGCTTTCATGTTGCGTGTATGTCTAAGTGTGTAGCCTCAAAAGAAAAGGCACAGGACAGTTTTCTCTCGAAAGGATATGTAAGAATACCACTTCATAAGGAAATACAGTTTTGCAGAGTAAAGACATATACGTACGCATTGGAAACTCTTTACGAGAAGAAATAACGCATCGTACAAAATTAGCTTGTATCTCCAAAACTACACGTTGTATCTCGAAAAGAATTGTTGTGGCGTGTACGTCTTAACATGTAGCATCTAAAGAGAACCAAAAGGAGAATTTTCTTTCGTCAAAATTTTTCAGAAAATCACGTTTTAAGGAAATCCCGCATCGTGCGAAATTATCTTGTTTTTCCTAAACAACACGTTGTAAGTCGAAAAGCTTTCATGTTGCGTGTATGTCTAAGTGTGTAGCCTCAAAAGAGAAGGCACAGGACAGTTTTCTCTCGAAAGGATATGTAAGAATACCACTTCATAAGGAAATACAGTTTTGCAGAGTAAAGACATATACGTACGCATTGGAAACTCTTTACGAGAAGAAATAACGCATCGTACAAAATTAGCTTGTATCTCCAAAACTACACGTTGTATCTCGAAAAGAATTGTTGTGGCGTGTACGTCTTAACATGTAGCATCTAAAGAGAACCAAAAGGAGAATTTTCTTTCGTCAAAATTTTTCAGAAAATCACGTTTTAAGGAAATCCCGCATCGTGCGAAATTATCTTGTTTTTCCTAAACAACACGTTGTAAGTCGAAAAGCTTTCATGTTGCGTGTATGTCTAAGTGTGTAGCCTCAAAAGAGAAGGCACAGGACAGTTTTCTCTCGAAAGGATATGTAAGAATACCACTTCATAAGGAAATACAGTTTTGCAGAGTAAAGACATATACGTACGCATTGGAAACTCTTTACGAGAAGAAATAACGCATCGTACAAAATTAGCTTGTATCTCCAAAACTACACGTTGTATCTCGAAAAGAATTGTTGTGGCGTGTACGTCTTAACATGTAGCATCTAAAGAGAACCAAAAGGAGAATTTTCTTTCGTCAAAATTTTTCAGAAAATCACGTTTTAAGGAAATCCCGCATCGTGCGAAATTATCTTGTTTTTCCTAAACAACACGTTGTAAGTCGAAAAGCTTTCATGTTGCGTGTATGTCTAAGTGTGTAGCCTCAAAAGAGAAGGCACAGGACAGTTTTCTCTCGAAAGGATATGTAAGAATACCACTTCATAAGGAAATACAGTTTTGCAGAGTAAAGACATATACGTACGCATTGGAAACTCTTTACGAGAAGAAATAACGCAGAGTACAAAATTAGCTTGTATCTCCAAAACTACACGTTGTATCTCGAAAAGAATTGTTGTGGCGTGTACGTCTTAACATGTAGCATCTAAAGAGAACCAAAAGGAGAATTTTCTTTCTTCAAAATTTTTCAGAAAATCACGTTTTAAGGAAATCCCGCATCGTGCGAAATTATCTTGTTTTTCCTAAACAACACGTTGTAAGTCGAAAAGCTTTCATGTTGCGTGTATGTCTAAGTGTGTAGCCTCAAAAGAGAAGGCACAGGACAGTTTTCTCTCGAAAGGATATGTAAGAATACCACTTCATAAGGAAATACAGTTTTGCAGAGTAAAGACATATACGTACGCATTGGAAACTCTTTACGAGAAGAAATAACGCATCGTACAAAATTAGCTTGTATCTCCAAAACTACACGTTGTATCTCGAAAAGAATTGTTGTGGCGTGTACGTCTTAACATGTAGCATCTAAAGAGAACCAAAAGGAGAATTTTCTTTCGTCAAAATTTTTCAGAAAATCACGTTTTAAGGAAATCCCGCATCGTGCGAAATTATCTTGTTTTTCCTAAACAACACGTTGTAAGTCGAAAAGCTTTCATGTTGCGTGTATGTCTAAGTGTGTAGCCTCAAAAGAGAAGGCACAGGACAGTTTTCTCTCAAAAGGATATGTAAGAATACCACTTCATAAGGAAATACAGTTTTGCAGAATAAAGACATATACGTACGCATTGGAAACTCTTTACGAGAAGAAATAACGCATCGTACAAAATTAGCTTGTATCTCCAAAACTACACGTTGTATCTCGAAAAGAATTGTTGTGGCGTGTACGTCTTAACATGTAGCATCTAAAGAGAACCAAAAGGAGAATTTTCTTTCTTCAAAATTTTTCAGAAAAACACGTTTTAAGGAAATCCCGCATCGTGCGAAATTATCTTGTTTTTCCTAAACAACACGTTGTAAGTCGAAAAGCTTTCATGTTGCGTGTATGTCTAAGTGTGTAGCCTCAAAAGAGAAGGCACAGGACAGTTTTCTCTCGAAAGGATATGTAAGAATACCACTTCATAAGGAAATACAGTTTTGCAGAGTAAAGACATATACGTACGCATTGGAAACTCTTTACGAGAAGAAATAACGCACCGTACAAAATTAGCTTGTATCTCCAAAACTACACGTTGTATCTCGAAAAGAATTGTTGTGGCGTGTACGTCTTAACATGTAGCATCTAAAGAGAACCAAAAGGAGAATTTTCTTTCTTCAAAATTTTTCAGAAAATCACGTTTTAAGGAAATCCCGCATCGTGCGAAATTATCTTGTTTTTCCTAAACAACACGTTGTAAGTCGAAAAGCTTTCATGTTGCGTGTATGTCTAAGTGTGTAGCCTCAAAAGAAAAGGCACAGGACAGTTTTCTCTCGAAAGGATATGTAAGAATACCACTTCATAAGGAAATACAGTTTTGCAGAGTAAAGACATATAGGTACGCATTGGAAACTCTTTACGAGAAGAAATAACGCATCGTACAAAATTAGCTTGTATCTCCAAAACTACACGTTGTATCTCGAAAAGAATTGTTGTGGCGTGTACGTCTTAACATGTAGCATCTAAAGAGAACCAAAAGGAGAATTTTCTTTCGTCAAAATTTTTCAGAAAATCACGTTTTAAGGAAATCCCGCATCGTGCGAAATTATCTTGTTTTTCCTAAACAACACGTTGTAAGTCGAAAAGCTTTCATGTTGCGTGTATGTCTAAGTGTGTAGCCTCAAAAGAGAAGGCACAGGACAGTTTTCTCTCGAAAGGATATGTAAGAATACCACTTCATAAGGAAATACAGTTTTGCAGAGTAAAGACATATACGTACGCATTGGAAACTCTTTACGAGAAGAAATAACGCATAGTACAAAATTAGCTTGTATCTCCAAAACTACACGTTGTATCTCGAAAAGAATTGTTGTGGCGTGTACGTCTTAACATGTAGCATCTAAAGAGAACCAAAAGGAGAATTTTCTTTCGTCAAAATTTTTCAGAAAATCACGTTTTAAGGAAATCCCGCATCGTGCGAAATTATCTTGTTTTTCCTAAACAACACGTTGTAAGTCGAAAAGCTTTCATGTTGCGTGTATGTCTAAGTGTGTAGCCTCAAAAGAGAAGGCACAGGACAGTTTTCTCTCGAAAGGATATGTAAGAATACCACTTCATAAGGAAATACAGTTTTGCAGAGTAAAGACATATACGTACGCATTGGAAACTCTTTACGAGAAGAAATAACGCATCGTACAAAATTAGCTTGTATCTCCAAAACTACACGTTGTATCTCGAAAAGAATTGTTGTGGCGTGTACGTCTTAACATGTAGCATCTAAAGAGAACCAAAAGGAGAATTTTCTTTCGTCAAAATTTTTCAGAAAATCACGTTTTAAGGAAATCCCGCATCGTGCGAAATTATCTTGTTTTTCCTAAACAACACGTTGTAAGTCGAAAAGCTTTCATGTTGCGTGTATGTCTAAGTGTGTAGCCTCAAAAGAGAAGGCACAGGACAGTTTTCTCTCGAAAGGATATGTAAGAATACCACTTCATAAGGAAATACAGTTTTGCAGAGTAAAGACATATACGTACGCATTGGAAACTCTTTACGAGAAGAAATAACGCAGAGTACAAAATTAGCTTGTATCTCCAAAACTACACGTTGTATCTCGAAAAGAATTGTTGTGGCGTGTACGTCTTAACATGTAGCATCTAAAGAGAACCAAAAGGAGAATTTTCTTTCTTCAAAATTTTTCAGAAAATCACGTTTTAAGGAAATCCCGCATCGTGCGAAATTATCTTGTTTTTCCTAAACAACACGTTGTAAGTCGAAAAGCTTTCATGTTGCGTGTATGTCTAAGTGTGTAGCCTCAAAAGAGAAGGCACAGGACAGTTTTCTCTCGAAAGGATATGTAAGAATACCACTTCATAAGGAAATACAGTTTTGCAGAGTAAAGACATATACGTACGCATTGGAAACTCTTTACGAGAAGAAATAACGCATCGTACAAAATTAGCTTGTATCTCCAAAACTACACGTTGTATCTCGAAAAGAATTGTTGTGGCGTGTACGTCTTAACATGTAGCATCTAAAGAGAACCAAAAGGAGAATTTTCTTTCGTCAAAATTTTTCAGAAAATCACGTTTTAAGGAAATCCCGCATCGTGCGAAATTATCTTGTTTTTCCTAAACAACACGTTGTAAGTCGAAAAGCTTTCATGTTGCGTGTATGTCTAAGTGTGTAGCCTCAAAAGAGAAGGCACAGGACAGTTTTCTCTCAAAAGGATATGTAAGAATACCACTTCATAAGGAAATACAGTTTTGCAGAGTAAAGACATATACGTACGCATTGGAAACTCTTTACGAGAAGAAATAACGCATCGTACAAAATTAGCTTGTATCTCCAAAACTACACGTTGTATCTCGAAAAGAATTGTTGTGGCGTGTACGTCTTAACATGTAGCATCTAAAGAGAACCAAAAGGAGAATTTTCTTTCTTCAAAATTTTTCAGAAAAACACGTTTTAAGGAAATCCCGCATCGTGCGAAATTATCTTGTTTTTCCTAAACAACACGTTGTAAGTCGAAAAGCTTTCATGTTGCGTGTATGTCTAAGTGTGTAGCCTCAAAAGAGAAGGCACAGGACAGTTTTCTCTCGAAAGGATATGTAAGAATACCACTTCATAAGGAAATACAGTTTTGCAGAGTAAAGACATATACGTACGCATTGGAAACTCTTTACGAGAAGAAATAACGCATCGTACAAAATTAGCTTGTATCTCCAAAACTACACGTTGTATCTCGAAAAGAATTGTTGTGGCGTGTACGTCTTAACATGTAGCATCTAAAGAGAACCAAAAGGAGAATTTTCTTTCGTCAAAATTTTTCAGAAAATCACGTTTTAAGGAAATCCCGCATCGTGCGAAATTATCTTGTTTTTCCTAAACAACACGTTGTAAGTCGAAAAGCTTTCATGTTGCGTGTATGTCTAAGTGTGTAGCCTCAAAAGAGAAGGCACAGGACAGTTTTCTCTCGAAAGGATATGTAAGAATACCACTTCATAAGGAAATACAGTTTTGCAGAGTAAAGACATATACGTACGCATTGGAAACTCTTTACGAGAAGAAATAACGCAGAGTACAAAATTAGCTTGTATCTCCAAAACTACACGTTGTATCTCGAAAAGAATTGTTGTGGCGTGTACGTCTTAACATGTAGCATCTAAAGAGAACCAAAAGGAGAATTTTCTTTCGTCAAAATTTTTCAGAAAATCACGTTTTAAGGAAATCCCGCATCGTGCGAAATTATCTTGTTTTTCCTAAACAACACGTTGTAAGTCGAAAAGCTTTCATGTTGCGTGTATGTCTAAGTGTGTAGCCTCAAAAGAGAAGGCACAGGACAGTTTTCTCTCGAAAGGATATGTAAGAATACCACTTCATAAGGAAATACAGTTTTGCAGAGTAAAGACATATACGTACGCATTGGAAACTCTTTACGAGAAGAAATAACGCATCGTACAAAATTAGCTTGTATCTCCAAAACTACACGTTGTATCTCGAAAAGAATTGTTGTGGCGTGTACGTCTTAACATGTAGCATCTAAAGAGAACCAAAAGGAGAATTTTCTTTCGTCAAAATTTTTCAGAAAATCACGTTTTAAGGAAATCCCGCATCGTGCGAAATTATCTTGTTTTTCCTAAACAACACGTTGTAAGTCGAAAAGCTTTCATGTTGCGTGTATGTCTAAGTGTGTAGCCTCAAAAGAGAAGGCACAGGACAGTTTTCTCTCGAAAGGATATGTAAGAATACCACTTCATAAGGAAATACAGTTTTGCAGAGTAAAGACATATACGTACGCACTGGAAACTCTTTACGAGAAGAAATAACGCATCGTACAAAATTAGCTTGTATCTCCAAAACTACACGTTGTATCTCGAAAAGAATTGTTGTGGCGTGTACGTCTTAACATGTAGCATCTAAAGAGAACCAAAAGGAGAATTTTCTTTCGTCAAAATTTTTCAGAAAATCACGTTTTAAGGAAATCCCGCATCGTGCGAAATTATCTTGTTTTTCCTAAACAACACGTTGTAAGTCGAAAAGCTTTCATGTTGCGTGTATGTCTAAGTGTGTAGCCTCAAAAGAGAAGGCACAGGACAGTTTTCTCTCGAAAGGATATGTAAGAATACCACTTCATAAGGAAATACAGTTTTGCAGAGTAAAGACATATACGTACGCATTGGAAACTCTTTACGAGAAGAAATAACGCATCGTACAAAATTAGCTTGTATCTCCAAAACTACACGTTGTATCTCGAAAAGAATTGTTGTGGCGTGTACGTCTTAACATGTAGCATCTAAAGAGAACCAAAAGGAGAATTTTCTTTCGTCAAAATTTTTCAGAAAATCACGTTTTAAGGAAATCCCGCATCGTGCGAAATTATCTTGTTTTTCCTAAACAACACGTTGTAAGTCGAAAAGCTTTCATGTTGCGTGTATGTCTAAGTGTGTAGCCTCAAAAGAGAAGGCACAGGACAGTTTTCTCTCGAAAGGATATGTAAGAATACCACTTCATAAGGAAATAGAGTTTTGCAGAGTAAAGGCATATACGTACGCATTGGAAACTCTTTACGAGAAGAAATAACGCATCGTACAAAATTAGCTTGTATCTCCAAAACTACACGTTGTATCTCGAAAAGAATTGTTGTGGCGTGTACGTCTTAACATGTAGCATCTAAAGAGAACCAAAAGGAGAATTTTCTTTCGTCAAAATTTTTCAGAAAATCACGTTTTAAGGAAATCCAGCATCGTGCGAAATTATCTTGTTTTTCCTAAACAACACGTTGTAAGTCGAAAAGCTTTCATGTTGCGTGTATGTCTAAGTGTGTAGCCTCAAAAGAGAAGGCACAGGACAGTTTTCTCTCGAAAGGATATGTAAGAATACCACTTCATAAGGAAATAGAGTTTTGCAGAGTAAAGACATATACGTACGCATTGGAAACTCTTTACGAGAAGAAATAACGCATCGTACAAAATTAGCTTGTATCTCCAAAACTACACGTTGTATCTCGAAAAGAATTGTTGTGGCGTGTACGTCTTAACATGGAGCATCTAAAGAGAACCAAAAGGAGAATTTTCTTTCGTCAAAATTTTTCAGAAAATCACGTTTTAAGGAAATCCCGCATCGTGCGAAATTATCTTGTTTTTCCTAAACAACACGTTGTAAGTCGAAAAGCTTTCATGTTGCGTGTATGTCTAAGTGTGTAGCCTCAAAAGAGAAGGCACAGGACAGTTTTCTCTCGAAAGGATATGTAAGAATACCACTTCATAAGGAAATACAGTTTTGCAGAGTAAAGACATATACGTACGCATTGGAAACTCTTTACGAGAAGAAATAACGCAGAGTACAAAATTAGCTTGTATCTCCAAAACTACACGTTGTATCTCGAAAAGAATTGTTGTGGCGTGTACGTCTTAACATGTAGCATCTAAAGAGAACCAAAAGGAGAATTTTCTTTCGTCAAAATTTTTCAGAAAATCACGTTTTAAGGAAATCCCGCATCGTGCGAAATTATCTTGTTTTTCCTAAACAACACGTTGTAAGTCGAAAAGCTTTCATGTTGCGTGTATGTCTAAGTGTGTAGCCTCAAAAGAGAAGGCACAGGACAGTTTTCTCTCGAAAGGATATGTAAGAATACCACTTCATAAGGAAATACAGTTTTGCAGAGTAAAGACATATACGTACGCATTGGAAACTCTTTACGAGAAGAAATAACGCATCGTACAAAATTAGCTTGTATCTCCAAAACTACACGTTGTATCTCGAAAAGAATTGTTGTGGCGTGTACGTCTTAACATGTAGCATCTAAAGAGAACCAAAAGGAGAATTTTCTTTCGTCAAAATTTTTCAGAAAATCACGTTTTAAGGAAATCCCGCATCGTGCGAAATTATCTTGTTTTTCCTAAACAACTCGTTGTAAGTCGAAAAGCTTTCATGTTGCGTGTATGTCTAAGTATGTAGCCTCAAAAGAGAAGGCACAGGACAGTTTTCTCTCGAAAGGATATGTAAGAATACCACTTCATAAGGAAATACAGTTTTGCAGAGTAAAGACATATACGTACGCATTGGAAACTCTTTACGAGAAGAAATAACGCATCGTACAAAATTAGCTTGTATCTCCAAAACTACACGTTGTATCTCGAAAAGAATTGTTGTGGCGTGTACGTCTTAACATGTAGCATCTAAAGAGAGCCAAAAGGAGAATTTTCTTTCGTCAAAATTTTTCAGAAAATCACGTTTTAAGGAAATCCCGCATCGTGCGAAATTATCTTGTTTTTCCTAAACAACACGTTGTAAGTCGAAAAGCTTTCATGTTGCGTGTATGTCTAAGTGTGTAGCCTCAAAAGAGAAGGCACAGGACAGTTTTCTCTCGAAAGGATATGTAAGAATACCACTTCATAAGGAAATACAGTTTTGCAGAGTAAAGACATATACGTACGCATTGGAAACTCTTTACGAGAAGAAATAACGCAGAGTACAAAATTAGCTTGTATCTCCAAAACTACACGTTGTATCTCGAAAAGAATTGTTGTGGCGTGTACGTCTTAACATGTAGCATCTAAAGAGAACCAAAAGGAGAATTTTCTTTCGTCAAAATTTTTCATAAAATCACGTTTTAAGGAAATCCCGCATCGTGCGAAATTATCTTTTTTTTCTAAACAACACGTTGTAAGTCGAAAAGCTTTCATGTTGCGTGTATGTCTAAGTGTGTAGCCTCAAAAGAGAAGGCACAGGACAGTTTTCTCTCGAAAGGATATGTAAGAATACCACTTCATAAGGAAATACAGTTTTGCAGAGTAAAGACATATACGTACGCATTGGAAACTCTTTACGAGAAGAAATAACGCATCGTACAAAATTAGCTTGTATCTCCAAAACTACACGTTGTATCTCGAAAAGAATTGTTGTGGCGTGTACGTCTTAACATGTAGCATCTAAAGAGAACCAAAAGGAGAATTTTCTTTCGTCAAAATTTTTCAGAAAATCACGTTTTAAGGAAATCCCGCATCGTGCGAAATTATCTTGTTTTTCCTAAACAACACGTTGTAAGTCGAAAAGCTTTCATGTTGCATGTATGTCTAAGTGTGTAGCCTCAAAAGAGAAGGCACAGGACAGTTTTCTCTCGAAAGGATATGTAAGAATACCACTTCATAAGGAAATACAGTTTTGCAGAGTAAAGACATATACGTACGCACTGGAAACTCTTTACGAGAAGAAATAACGCATCGTACAAAATTAGCTTGTATCTCCAAAACTACACGTTGTATCTCGAAAAGAATTGTTGTGGCGTGTACGTCTTAACATGTAGCATCTAAAGAGAACCAAAAGGAGAATTTTCTTTCGTCAAAATTTTTCAGAAAATCACGTTTTAAGGAAATCCCGCATCGTGCGAAATTATCTTGTTTTTCCTAAACAACACGTTGTAAGTCGAAAAGCTTTCATGTTGCGTGTATGTCTAAGTGTGTAGCCTCAAAAGAGAAGGCACAGGACAGTTTTCTCTCGAAAGGATATGTAAGAATACCACTTCATAAGGAAATACAGTTTTGCAGAGTAAAGACATATACGTACGCATTGGAAACTCTTTACGAGAAGAAATAACGCATCGTACAAAATTAGCTTGTATCTCCAAAACTACACGTTGTATCTCGAAAAGAATTGTTGTGGCGTGTACGTCTTAACATGTAGCATCTAAAGAGAACCAAAAGGAGAATTTTCTTTCGTTAAAATTTTTCAGAAAATCACGTTTTAAGGAAATCCCGCATCGTGCGAAATTATCTTGTTTTTCCTAAACAACACGTTGTAAGTCGAAAAGCTTTCATGTTGCGTGTATGTCTAAGTGTGTAGCCTCAAAAGAGAAGGCACAGGACAGTTTTCTCTCGAAAGGATATGTAAGAATACCACTTCATAAGGAAATACAGTTTTGCAGAGTAAAGACATATACGTACGCATTGGAAACTCTTTACGAGAAGAAATAACGCATCGTACAAAATTAGCTTGTATCTCCAAAACTACACGTTGTATCTCGAAAAGAATTGTTGTGGCGTGTACGTCTTAACATGTAGCATCTAAAGAGAACCAAAAGGAGAATTTTCTTTCGTCAAAATTTTTCAGAAAATCACGTTTTAAGGAAATCCAGCATCGTGCGAAATTATCTTGTTTTTCCTAAACAACACGTTGTAAGTCGAAAAGCTTTCATGTTGCGTGTATGTCTAAGTGTGTAGCCTCAAAAGAGAAGGCACAGGACAGTTTTCTCTCGAAAGGATATGTAAGAATACCACTTCATAAGGAAATAGAGTTTTGCAGAGTAAAGACATATACGTACGCATTGGAAACTCTTTACGAGAAGAAATAACGCATCGTACAAAATTAGCTTGTATCTCCAAAACTACACGTTGTATCTCGAAAAGAATTGTTGTGGCGTGTACGTCTTAACATGTAGCATCTAAAGAGAACCAAAAGGAGAATTTTCTTTCGTCAAAATTTTTCAGAAAATCACGTTTTAAGGAAATCCCGCATCGTGCGAAATTATCTTGTTTTTCCTAAACAACACGTTGTAAGTCGAAAAGCTTTCATGTTGCGTGTATGTCTAAGTGTGTAGCCTCAAAAGAGAAGGCACAGGACAGTTTTCTCTCGAAAGGATATGTAAGAATACCACTTCATAAGGAAATACAGTTTTGCAGAGTAAAGACATATACGTACGCATTGGAAACTCTTTACGAGAAGAAATAACGCATCGTACAAAATTAGCTTGTATCTCCAAAACTACACGTTGTATCTCGAAAAGAATTGTTGTGGCGTGTACGTCTTAACATGTAGCATCTAAAGAGAACCAAAAGGAGAATTTTCTTTCGTCAAAATTTTTCAGAAAATCACGTTTTAAGGAAATCCCGCATCGTGCGAAATTATCTTGTTTTTCCTAAACAACACGTTGTAAGTCGAAAAGCTTTCATGTTGCGTGTATGTCTAAGTGTGTAGCCTCAAAAGAGAAGGCACAGGACAGTTTTCTCTCGAAAGGATATGTAAGAATACCACTTCATAAGGAAATACAGTTTTGCAGAGTAAAGACATATACGTACGCATTGGAAACTCTTTACGAGAAGAAATAACGCATCGTACAAAATTAGCTTGTATCTCCAAAACTACACGTTGTATCTCGAAAAGAATTGTTGTGGCGTGTACGTCTTAACATGTAGCATCTAAAGAGAACCAAAAGGAGAATTTTCTTTCGTCAAAATTTTTCAGAAAATCACGTTTTAAGGAAATCCCGCATCGTGCGAAATTATCTTGTTTTTCCTAAACAACACGTTGTAAGTCGAAAAGCTTTCATGTTGCGTGTATGTCTAAGTATGTAGCCTCAAAAGAGAAGGCACAGGACAGTTTTCTCTCGAAAGGATATGTAAGAATACCACTTCATAAGGAAATACAGTTTTGCAGAGTAAAGACATATACGTACGCATTGGAAACTCTGTACGAGAAGAAATAACGCATCGTACAAAATTAGCTTGTATCTCCAAAACTACACGTTGTATCTCGAAAAGAATTGTTGTGGCGTGTACGTCTTAACATGTAGCATCTAAAGAGAGCCAAAAGGAGAATTTTCTTTCGTCAAAATTTTTCAGAAAATCACGTTTTAAGGAAATCCCGCATCGTGCGAAATTATCTTGTTTTTCCTAAACAACACGTTGTAAGTCGAAAAGCTTTCATGTTGCGTGTATGTCTAAGTGTGTAGCCTCAAAAGAGAAGGCACAGGACAGTTTTCTCTCGAAAGGATATGAAAGAATACCACTTCATAAGGAAATACAGTTTTGCAGAGTAAAGACATATACGTACGCATTGGAAACTCTTTACGAGAAGAAATAACGCATCGTACAAAATTAGCTTGTATCTCCAAAACTACACGTTGTATCTCGAAAAGAATTGTTGTGGCGTGTACGTCTTAACATGTAGCATCTAAAGAGAACCAAAAGGAGAATTTTCTTTCTTCAAAATTTTTCAGAAAATCACGTTTTAAGGAAATCCCGCATCGTGCGAAATTATCTTGTTTTTCCTAAACAACACGTTGTAAGTCGAAAAGCTTTCATGTTGCATGTATGTCTAAGTGTGTAGCCTCAAAAGAGAAGGCACAGGACAGTTTTCTCTCGAAAGGATATGTAAGAATACCACTTCATAAGGAAATACAGTTTTGCAGAGTAAAGACATATACGTACGCATTGGAAACTCTTTACGAGAAGAAATAACGCATCGTACAAAATTAGCTTGTATCTCCAAAACTACACGTTGTATCTCGAAAAGAATTGTTGTGGCGTGTACGTCTTAACATGTAGCATCTAAAGAGAACCAAAAGGAGAATTTTCTTTCGTCAAAATTTTTCAGAAAATCACGTTTTAAGGAAATCCCGCATCGTGCGAAATTATCTTGTTTTTCCTAAACAACACGTTGTAAGTCGAAAAGCTTTCATGTTGCGTGTATGTCTAAGTGTGTAGCCTCAAAAGAGAAGGCACAGGACAGTTTTCTCTCGAAAGGATATGTAAGAATACCACTTCATAAGGAAATAGAGTTTTGCAGAGTAAAGACATATACGTACGCATTGGAAACTCTTTACGAGAAGAAATAACGCATCGTACAAAATTAGCTTGTATCTCCAAAACTACACGTTGTATCTCGAAAAGAATTGTTGTGGCGTGTACGTCTTAACATGTAGCATCTAAAGAGAACCAAAAGGAGAATTTTCTTTCGTCAAAATTTTTCAGAAAATCACGTTTTAAGGAAATCCCGCATCGTGCGAAATTATCTTGTTTTTCCTAAACAACACGTTGTAAGTCGAAAAGCTTTCATGTTGCGTGTATGTCTAAGTGTGTAGCCTCAAAAGAGAAGGCACAGGACAGTTTTCTCTCGAAAGGATATGTAAGAATACCACTTCATAAGGAAATACAGTTTTGCAGAGTAAAGACATATACGTACGCATTGGAAACTCTTTACGAGAAGAAATAACGCATCGTACAAAATTAGCTTGTATCTCCAAAACTACACGTTGTATCTCGAAAAGAATTGTTGTGGCGTGTACGTCTTAACATGTAGCATCTAAAGAGAGCCAAAAGGAGAATTTTCTTTCGTCAAAATTTTTCAGAAAATCACGTTTTAAGGAAATCCCGCATCGTGCGAAATTATCTTGTTTTTCCTAAACAACACGTTGTAAGTCGAAAAGCTTTCATGTTGCGTGTATGTCTAAGTGTGTAGCCTCAAAAGAGAAGGCACAGGACAGTTTTCTCTCGAAAGGATATGTAAGAATACCACTTCATAAGGAAATAGAGTTTTGCAGAGTAAAGACATATACGTACGCATTGGAAACTCTTTACGAGAAGAAATAACGCATCGTACAAAATTAGCTTGTATCTCCAAAACTACACGTTGTATCTCGAAAAGAATTGTTGTGGCGTGTACGTCTTAACATGTAGCATCTAAAGAGAACCAAAAGGAGAATTTTCTTTCGTCAAAATTTTTCAGAAAATCACGTTTTAAGGAAATCCCGCATCGTGCGAAATTATCTTGTTTTTCCTAAACAACACGTTGTAAGTCGAAAAGCTTTCATGTTGCGTGTATGTCTAAGTGTGTAGCCTCAAAAGAGAAGGCACAGGACAGTTTTCTCTCGAACGGATATGTAAGAATACCACTTCATAAGGAAATAGAGTTTTGCAGAGTAAAGACATATACGTACGCATTGGAAACTCTTTACGAGAAGAAATAACGCATCGTACAAAATTAGCTTGTATCTCCAAAACTACACGTTGTATCTCGAAAAGAATTGTTGTGGCGTGTACGTCTTAACATGTAGCATCTAAAGAGAACCAAAAGGAGAATTTTCTTTCGTCAAAATTTTTCAGAAAATCACGTTTTAAGGAAATCCCGCATCGTGCGAAATTATCTTGTTTTTCCTAAACAACACGTTGTAAGTCGAAAAGCTTTCATGTTGCGTGTATGTCTAAGTGTGTAGCCTCAAAAGAGAAGGCACAGGACAGTTTTCTCTCGAAAGGATATGTAAGAATACCACTTCATAAGGAAATAGAGTTTTGCAGAGTAAAGACATATACGTACGCATTGGAAACTCTTTACGAGAAGAAATAACGCATCGTACAAAATTAGCTTGTATCTCCAAAACTACACGTTGTATCTCGAAAAGAATTGTTGTGGCGTGTACGTCTTAACATGTAGCATCTAAAGAGAACCAAAAGGAGAATTTTCTTTCGTCAAAATTTTTCAGAAAATCACGTTTTAAGGAAATCCCGCATCGTGCGAAATTATCTTGTTTTTCCTAAACAACACGTTGTAAGTCGAAAAGCTTTCATGTTGCGTGTATGTCTAAGTGTGTAGCCTCAAAAGAGAAGGCACAGGACAGTTTTCTCTCGAAAGGATATGTAAGAATACCACTTCATAAGGAAATACAGTTTTGCAGAGTAAAGACATATACGTACGCATTGGAAACTCTTTACGAGAAGAAATAACGCATCGTACAAAATTAGCTTGTATCTCCAAAACTACACGTTGTATCTCGAAAAGAATTGTTGTGGCGTGTACGTCTTAACATGTAGCATCTAAAGAGAGCCAAAAGGAGAATTTTCTTTCGTCAAAATTTTTCAGAAAATCACGTTTTAAGGAAATCCCGCATCGTGCGAAATTATCTTGTTTTTCCTAAACAACACGTTGTAAGTCGAAAAGCTTTCATGTTGCGTGTATCTCTAAGTGTGTAGCCTCAAAAGAGAAGGCACAGGACAGTTTTCTCTCGAAAGGATATGTAAGAATACCACTTCATAAGGAAATAGAGTTTTGCAGAGTAAAGACATATACGTACGCATTGGAAACTCTTTACGAGAAGAAATAACGCATCGTACAAAATTAGCTTGTATCTCCAAAACTACACGTTGTATCTCGAAAAGAATTGTTGTGGCGTGTACGTCTTAACATGTAGCATCTAAAGAGAACCAAAAGGAGAATTTTCTTTCTTCAAAATTTTTCAGAAAATCACGTTTTAAGGAAATCCCGCATCGTGCGAAATTATCTTGTTTTTCCTAAACAACACGTTGTAAGTCGAAAAGCTTTCATGTTGCGTGTATGTCTAAGTGTGTAGCCTCAAAAGAGAAGGCACAGGACAGTTTTCTCTCGAAAGGATATGTAAGAATACCACTTCATAAGGAAATAGAGTTTTGCAGAGTAAAGACATATACGTACGCATTGGAAACTCTTTACGAGAAGAAATAACGCATCGTACAAAATTAGCTTGTATCTCCAAAACTACACGTTGTATCTCGAAAAGAATTGTTGTGGCGTGTACGTCTTAACATGTAGCATCTAAAGAGAACCAAAAGGAGAATTTTCTTTCGTCAAAATTTTTCAGAAAATCACGTTTTAAGGAAATCCCGCATCGTGCGAAATTATCTTGTTTTTCCTAAACAACACGTTGTAAGTCGAAAAGCTTTCATGTTGCGTGTATGTCTAAGTGTGTAGCCTCAAAAGAGAAGGCACAGGACAGTTTTCTCTCGAAAGGATATGTAAGAATACCACTTCATAAGGAAATACAGTTTTGCAGAGTAAAGACATATACGTACGCATTGGAAACTCTTTACGAGAAGAAATAACGCATCGTACAAAATTAGCTTGTATCTCCAAAACTACACGTTGTATCTCGAAAAGAATTGTTGTGGCGTGTACGTCTTAACATGTAGCATCTAAAGAGAACCAAAAGGAGAATTTTCTTTCGTCAAAATTTTTCAGAAAATCACGTTTTAAGGAAATCCCGCATCGTGCGAAATTATCTTGTTTTTCCTAAACAACACGTTGTAAGTCGAAAAGCTTTCATGTTGCGTGTATGTCTAAGTGTGTAGCCTCAAAAGAGAAGGCACAGGACAGTTTTCTCTCGAACGGATATGTAAGAATACCACTTCATAAGGAAATAGAGTTTTGCAGAGTAAAGACATATACGTACGCATTGGAAACTCTTTACGAGAAGAAATAACGCATCGTACAAAATTAGCTTGTATCTCCAAAACTACACGTTGTATCTCGAAAAGAATTGTTGTGGCGTGTACGTCTTAACATGTAGCATCTAAAGAGAACCAAAAGGAGAATTTTCTTTCGTCAAAATTTTTCAGAAAATCACGTTTTAAGGAAATCCCGCATCGTGCGAAATTATCTTGTTTTTCCTAAACAACACGTTGTAAGTCGAAAAGCTTTCATGTTGCGTGTATGTCTAAGTGTGTAGCCTCAAAAGAGAAGGCACAGGACAGTTTTCTCTCGAACGGATATGTAAGAATACCACTTCATAAGGAAATAGAGTTTTGCAGAGTAAAGACATATACGTACGCATTGGAAACTCTTTACGAGAAGAAATAACGCATCGTACAAAATTAGCTTGTATCTCCAAAACTACACGTTGTATCTCGAAAAGAATTGTTGTGGCGTGTACGTCTTAACATGTAGCATCTAAAGAGAACCAAAAGGAGAATTTTCTTTCGTCAAAATTTTTCAGAAAATCACGTTTTAAGGAAATCCCGCATCGTGCGAAATTATCTTGTTTTTCCTAAACAACACGTTGTAAGTCGAAAAGCTTTCATGTTGCGTGTATGTCTAAGTGTGTAGCCTCAAAAGAGAAGGCACAGGACAGTTTTCTCTCGAAAGGATATGTAAGAATACCACTTCATAAGGAAATACAGTTTTGCAGAGTAAAGACATATACGTACGCATTGGAAACTCTTTACGAGAAGAAATAACGCATCGTACAAAATTAGCTTGTATCTCCAAAACTACACGTTGTATCTCGAAAAGAATTGTTGTGGCGTGTACGTCTTAACATGTAGCATCTAAAGAGAACCAAAAGGAGAATTTTCTTTCGTCAAAATTTTTCAGAAAATCACGTTTTAAGGAAATCCCGCATCGTGCGAAATTATCTTGTTTTTCCTAAACAACACGTTGTAAATCGAAAAGCTTTCATGTTGCGTGTATGTCTAAGTGTGTAGCCTCAAAAGAGAAGGCACAGGACAGTTTTCTCTCGAAAGGATATGTAAGAATACCACTTCATAAGGTGATACAGTTTTGCAGAGTAAAGACATATACGTACGCATTGGAAACTCTTTACGAGAAGAAATAACGCATCGTACAAAATTAGCTTGTATCTCCAAAACTACACGTTGTATCTCGAAAAGAATTGTTGTGGCGTGTACGTCTTAACATGTAGCATCTAAAGAGAACCAAAAGGAGAATTTTCTTTCGTCAAAATTTTTCAGAAAATCACGTTTTAAGGAAATCCCGCATCGTGCGAAATTATCTTGTTTTTCCTAAACAACACGTTGTAAGTCGAAAAGCTTTCATGTTGCGTGTATGTCTAAGTGTGTAGCCTCAAAAGAGAAGGCACAGGACAGTTTTCTCTCGAAAGGATATGTAAGAATACCACTTCATAAGGAAATACAGTTTTGCAGAGTAAAGACATATACGTACGCATTGGAATCTCTTTACGAGAAGAAATAACGCATCGTACAAAATTAGCTTGTATCTCCAAAACTACACGTTGTATCTCGAAAAGAATTGTTGTGGCGTGTACGTCTTAACATGTAGCATCTAAAGAGAACCAAAAGGAGAATTTTCTTTCGTCAAAATTTTTCAGAAAATCACGTTTTAAGGAAATCCCGCATCGTGCGAAATTATCTTGTTTTTCCTAAACAACACGTTGTAAGTCGAAAAACTTTCATGTTGCGTGTATGTCTAAGTGTGTAGCCTCAAAAGAGAAGGCACAGGACAGTTTTCTCTCGAAAGGATATGTAAGAATACCACTTCATAAGGAAATACAGTTTTGCAGAGTAAAGACATATACGTACGCATTGGAAACTCTTTACGAGAAGAAATAACGCATAGTACAAAATTAGCTTGTATCTCCAAAACTACACGTTGTATCTCGAAAAGAATTGTTGTGGCGTGTACGTCTTAACATGTAGCATCTAAAGAGAACCAAAAGGAGAATTTTCTTTCGTCAAAATTTTTCAGAAAATCACGTTTTAAGGAAATCCCGCATCGTGCGAAATTATCTTGTTTTTCCTAAACAACACGTTGTAAGTCGAAAAGCTTTCATGTTGCGTGTATGTCTAAGTGTGTAGCCTCAAAAGAGAAGGCACAGGACAGTTTTCTCTCGAAAGGATATGTAAGAATACCACTTCATAAGGAAATACAGTTTTGCAGAGTAAAGACATATACGTACGCATTGGAAACTCTTTACGAGAAGAAATAACGCATCGTACAAAATTAGCTTGTATCTCCAAAACTACACGTTGTATCTCGAAAAGAATTGTTGTGGCGTGTACGTCTTAACATGTAGCATCTAAAGAGAACCAAAAGGAGAATTTTCTTTCGTCAAAATTTTTCAGAAAATCACGTTTTAAGGAAATCCCGCATCGTGCGAAATTAGCTTGTTTTTCCTAAACAACACGTTGTAAGTCGAAAAGCTTTCATGTTGCGTGTATGTCTAAGTGTGTAGCCTCAAAAGAGAAGGCACAGGACAGTTTTCTCTCGAAAGGATATGTAAGAATACCACTTCATAAGGAAATACAGTTTTGCAGAGTAAAGACATATACGTACGCATTGGAAACTCTTTACGAGAAGAAATAACGCATCGTACAAAATTAGCTTGTATCTCCAAAACTACACGTTGTATCTCGAAAAGAATAGTTGTGGCGTGTACGTCTTAACATGTAGCATCTAAAGAGAACCAAAAGGAGAATTTTCTTTCGTCAAAATTTTTCAGAAAATCACGTTTTAAGGAAATCCCGCATCGTGCGAAATTATCTTGTTTTTCCTAAACAACACGTTGTAAGTCGAAAAGCTTTCATGTTGCGTGTATGTCTAAGTGTGTAGCCTCAAAAGAGAAGGCACAGGACAGTTTTCTCTCGAAAGGATATGTAAGAATACCACTTCATAAGGAAATACAGTTTTGCAGAGTAAAGACATATACGTACGCATTGGAAACTCTTTACGAGAAGAAATAACGCATAGTACAAAATTAGCTTGTATCTCCAAAACTACACGTTGTATCTCGAAAAGAATTGTTGTGGCGTGTACGTCTTAACATGTAGCATCTAAAGAGAACCAAAAGGAGAATTTTCTTTCGTCAAAATTTTTCAGAAAATCACGTTTTAAGGAAATCCCGCATCGTGCGAAATTATCTTGTTTTCCCTAAACAACACGTTGTAAGTCGAAAAGCTTTCATGTTGCGTGTATGTCTAAGTGTGTAGCCTCAAAAGAGAAGGCACAGGACAGTTTTCTCTCGAAAGGATATGTAAGAATACCACTTCATAAGGAAATAGAGTTTTGCAGAGTAAAGACATATACGTACGCATTGGAAACTCTTTACGAGAAGAAATAACGCATCGTACAAAATTAGCTTGTATCTCCAAAACTACACGTTGTATCTCGAAAAGAATTGTTGTGGCGTGTACGTCTTAACATGTAGCATCTAAAGAGAACCAAAAGGAGAATTTTCTTTCGTCAAAATTTTTCAGAAAATCACGTTTTAAGGAAATCCCGCATCGTGCGAAATTATCTTGTTTTTCCTAAACAACACGTTGTAAGTCGAAAAGCTTTCATGTTGCGTGTATGTCTAAGTGTGTAGCCTCAAAAGAGAAGGCACAGGACAGTTTTCTCTCGAAAGGATATGTAAGAATACCACTTCATAAGGAAATACAGTTTTGCAGAGTAAAGACATATACGTACGCATTGGAAACTCTTTACGAGAAGAAATAACGCATCGTACAAAATTAGCTTGTATCTCCAAAACTACACGTTGTATCTCGAAAAGAATTGTTGTGGCGTGTACGTCTTAACATGTAGCATCTAAAGAGAACCAAAAGGAGAATTTTCTTTCGTCAAAATTTTTCAGAAAATCACGTTTTAAGGAAATCCCGCATCGTGCGAAATTATCTTGTTTTTCCTAAACAACACGTTGTAAGTCGAAAAGCTTTCATGTTGCGTGTATGTCTAAGTGTGTAGCCTCAAAAGAGAAGGCACAGGACAGTTTTCTCTCGAAAGGATATGTAAGAATACCACTTCATAAGGAAATACAGTTTTGCAGAGTAAAGACATATACGTACGCATTGGAAACTCTTTACGAGAAGAAATAACGCATCGTACAAAATTAGCTTGTATCTCCAAAACTACACGTTGTATCTCGAAAAGAATTGTTGTGGCGTGTACGTCTTAACATGTAGCATCTAAAGAGAACCAAAAGGAGAATTTTCTTTCGTCAAAATTTTTCAGAAAATCACGTTTTAAGGAAATCCCGCATCGTGCGAAATTATCTTGTTTTTCCTAAACAACACGTTGTAAGTCGAAAAACTTTCATGTTGCGTGTATGTCTAAGTGTGTAGCCTCAAAAGAGAAGGCACAGGACAGTTTTCTCTCGAAAGGATATGTAAGAATACCACTTCATAAGGAAATACAGTTTTGCAGAGTAAAGACATATACGTACGCATTGGAAACTCTTTACGAGAAGAAATAACGCATCGTACAAAATTAGCTTGTATCTCCAAAACTACACGTTGTATCTCGAAAAGAATTGTTGTGGCGTGTACGTCTTAACATGTAGCATCTAAAGAGAACCAAAAGGAGAATTTTCTTTCGTCAAAATTTTTCAGAAAATCACGTTTTAAGGAAATCCCGCATCGTGCGAAATTATCTTGTTTTTCCTAAACAACACGTTGTAAATCGAAAAGCTTTCATGTTGCGTGTATGTCTAAGTGTGTAGCCTCAAAAGAGAAGGCACAGGACAGTTTTCTCTCGAAAGGATATGTAAGAATACCACTTCATAAGGTGATACAGTTTTGCAGAGTAAAGACATATACGTACGCATTGGAAACTCTTTACGAGAAGAAATAACGCATCGTACAAAATTAGCTTGTATCTCCAAAACTACACGTTGTATCTCGAAAAGAATTGTTGTGGCGTGTACGTCTTAACATGTAGCATCTAAAGAGAACCAAAAGGAGAATTTTCTTTCGTCAAAATTTTTCAGAAAATCACGTTTTAAGGAAATCCCGCATCGTGCGAAATTATCTTGTTTTTCCTAAACAACACGTTGTAAGTCGAAAAGCTTTCATGTTGCGTGTATGTCTAAGTGTGTAGCCTCAAAAGAGAAGGCACAGGACAGTTTTCTCTCGAAAGGATATGTAAGAATACCACTTCATAAGGAAATACAGTTTTGCAGAGTAAAGACATATACGTACGCATTGGAATCTCTTTACGAGAAGAAATAACGCATCGTACAAAATTAGCTTGTATCTCCAAAACTACACGTTGTATCTCGAAAAGAATTGTTGTGGCGTGTACGTCTTAACATGTAGCATCTAAAGAGAACCAAAAGGAGAATTTTCTTTCGTCAAAATTTTTCAGAAAATCACGTTTTAAGGAAATCCCGCATCGTGCGAAATTATCTTGGTTTTCCTAAACAACACGTTGTAAGTCGAAAAACTTTCATGTTGCGTGTATGTCTAAGTGTGTAGCCTCAAAAGAGAAGGCACAGGACAGTTTTCTCTCGAAAGGATATGTAAGAATACCACTTCATAAGGAAATACAGTTTTGCAGAGTAAAGACATATACGTACGCATTGGAAACTCTTTACGAGAAGAAATAACGCATAGTACAAAATTAGCTTGTATCTCCAAAACTACACGTTGTATCTCGAAAAGAATTGTTGTGGCGTGTACGTCTTAACATGTAGCATCTAAAGAGAACCAAAAGGAGAATTTTCTTTCGTCAAAATTTTTCAGAAAATCACGTTTTAAGGAAATCCCGCATCGTGCGAAATTATCTTGTTTTTCCTAAACAACACGTTGTAAGTCGAAAAGCTTTCATGTTGCGTGTATGTCTAAGTGTGTAGCCTCAAAAGAGAAGGCACAGGACAGTTTTCTCTCGAAAGGATATGTAAGAATACCACTTCATAAGGAAATACAGTTTTGCAGAGTAAAGACATATACGTACGCATTGGAAACTCTTTACGAGAAGAAATAACGCATCGTACAAAATTAGCTTGTATCTCCAAAACTACACGTTGTATCTCGAAAAGAATTGTTGTGGCGTGTACGTCTTAACATGTAGCATCTAAAGAGAACCAAAAGGAGAATTTTCTTTCGTCAAAATTTTTCAGAAAATCACGTTTTAAGGAAATCCCGCATCGTGCGAAATTAGCTTGTTTTTCCTAAACAACACGTTGTAAGTCGAAAAGCTTTCATGTTGCGTGTATGTCTAAGTGTGTAGCCTCAAAAGAGAAGGCACAGGACAGTTTTCTCTCGAAAGGATATGTAAGAATACCACTTCATAAGGAAATACAGTTTTGCAGAGTAAAGACATATACGTACGCATTGGAAACTCTTTACGAGAAGAAATAACGCATCGTACAAAATTAGCTTGTATCTCCAAAACTACACGTTGTATCTCGAAAAGAATTGTTGTGGCGTGTACGTCTTAACATGTAGCATCTAAAGAGAACCAAAAGGAGAATTTTCTTTCGTCAAAATTTTTCAGAAAATCACGTTTTAAGGAAATCCCGCATCGTGCGAAATTATCTTGTTTTTCCTAAACAACACGTTGTAAGTCGAAAAGCTTTCATGTTGCGTGTATGTCTAAGTGTGTAGCCTCAAAAGAGAAGGCACAGGACAGTTTTCTCTCGAAAGGATATGTAAGAATACCACTTCATAAGGAAATACAGTTTTGCAGAGTAAAGACATATACGTACGCATTGGAAACTCTTTACGAGAAGAAATAACGCATAGTACAAAATTAGCTTGTATCTCCAAAACTACACGTTGTATCTCGAAAAGAATTGTTGTGGCGTGTACGTCTTAACATGTAGCATCTAAAGAGAACCAAAAGGAGAATTTTCTTTCGTCAAAATTTTTCAGAAAATCACGTTTTAAGGAAATCCCGCATCGTGCGAAATTATCTTGTTTTCCCTAAACAACACGTTGTAAGTCGAAAAGCTTTCATGTTGCGTGTATGTCTAAGTGTGTAGCCTCAAAAGAGAAGGCACAGGACAGTTTTCTCTCGAAAGGATATGTAAGAATACCACTTCATAAGGAAATACAGTTTTGCAGAGTAAAGACATATACGTACGCATTGGAAACTCTTTACGAGAAGAAATAACGCATCGTACAAAATTAGCTTGTATCTCCAAAACTACACGTTGTATCTCGAAAAGAATTGTTGTGGCGTGTACGTCTTAACATGTAGCATCTAAAGAGAACCAAAAGGAGAATTTTCTTTCGTCAAAATTTTTCAGAAAATCACGTTTTAAGGAAATCCCGCATCGTGCGAAATTATCTTGTTTTTCCTAAACAACACGTTGTAAGTCGAAAAGCTTTCATGTTGCGTGTATGTCTAAGTGTGTAGCCTCAAAAGAGAAGGCACAGGACAGTTTTCTCTCGAAAGGATATGTAAGAATACCACTTCATAAGGAAATACAGTTTTGCAGAGTAAAGACATATACGTACGCATTGGAAACTCTTTACGAGAAGAAATAACGCATCGTACAAAATTAGCTTGTATCTCCAAAACTACACGTTGTATCTCGAAAAGAATTGTTGTGGCGTGTACGTCTTAACATGTAGCATCTAAAGAGAACCAAAAGGAGAATTTTCTTTCGTCAAAATTTTTCAGAAAATCACGTTTTAAGGAAATCCCGCATCGTGCGAAATTATCTTGTTTTTCCTAAACAACACGTTGTAAGTCGAAAAGCTTTCATGTTGCGTGTATGTCTAAGTGTGTAGCCTCAAAAGAGAAGGCACAGGACAGTTTTCTCTCGAAAGGATATGTAAGAATACCACTTCATAAGGAAATACAGTTTTGCAGAGTAAAGACATATACGTACGCATTGGAATCTCTTTACGAGAAGAAATAACGCATCGTACAAAATTAGCTTGTATCTCCAAAACTACACGTTGTATCTCGAAAAGAATTGTTGTGGCGTGTACGTCTTAACATGTAGCATCTAAAGAGAACCAAAAGGAGAATTTTCTTTCGTCAAAATTTTTCAGAAAATCACGTTTTAAGGAAATCCCGCATCGTGCGAAATTATCTTGTTTTTCCTAAACAACACGTTGTAAGTCGAAAAACTTTCATGTTGCGTGTATGTCTAAGTGTGTAGCCTCAAAAGAGAAGGCACAGGACAGTTTTCTCTCGAAAGGATATGTAAGAATACCACTTCATAAGGAAATACAGTTTTGCAGAGTAAAGACATATACGTACGCATTGGAAACTCTTTACGAGAAGAAATAACGCATAGTACAAAATTAGCTTGTATCTCCAAAACTACACGTTGTATCTCGAAAAGAATTGTTGTGGCGTGTACGTCTTAACATGTAGCATCTAAAGAGAACCAAAAGGAGAATTTTCTTTCGTCAAAATTTTTCAGAAAATCACGTTTTAAGGAAATCCCGCATCGTGCGAAATTATCTTGTTTTTCCTAAACAACACGTTGTAAGTCGAAAAGCTTTCATGTTGCGTGTATGTCTAAGTGTGTAGCCTCAAAAGAGAAGGCACAGGACAGTTTTCTCTCGAAAGGATATGTAAGAATACCACTTCATAAGGAAATACAGTTTTGCAGAGTAAAGACATATACGTACGCATTGGAAACTCTTTACGAGAAGAAATAACGCATCGTACAAAATTAGCTTGTATCTCCAAAACTACACGTTGTATCTCGAAAAGAATTGTTGTGGCGTGTACGTCTTAACATGTAGCATCTAAAGAGAACCAAAAGGAGAATTTTCTTTCGTCAAAATTTTTCAGAAAATCACGTTTTAAGGAAATCCCGCATCGTGCGAAATTAGCTTGTTTTTCCTAAACAACACGTTGTAAGTCGAAAAGCTTTCATGTTGCGTGTATGTCTAAGTGTGTAGCCTCAAAAGAGAAGGCACAGGACAGTTTTCTCTCGAAAGGATATGTAAGAATACCACTTCATAAGGAAATACAGTTTTGCAGAGTAAAGACATATACGTACGCATTGGAAACTCTTTACGAGAAGAAATAACGCATCGTACAAAATTAGCTTGTATCTCCAAAACTACACGTTGTATCTCGAAAAGAATTGTTGTGGCGTGTACGTCTTAACATGTAGCATCTAAAGAGAACCAAAAGGAGAATTTTCTTTCGTCAAAATTTTTCAGAAAATCACGTTTTAAGGAAATCCCGCATCGTGCGAAATTATCTTGTTTTTCCTAAACAACACGTTGTAAGTCGAAAAGCTTTCATGTTGCGTGTATGTCTAAGTGTGTAGCCTCAAAAGAGAAGGCACAGGACAGTTTTCTCTCGAAAGGATATGTAAGAATACCACTTCATAAGGAAATACAGTTTTGCAGAGTAAAGACATATACGTACGCATTGGAAACTCTTTACGAGAAGAAATAACGCATAGTACAAAATTAGCTTGTATCTCCAAAACTACACGTTGTATCTCGAAAAGAATTGTTGTGGCGTGTACGTCTTAACATGTAGCATCTAAAGAGAACCAAAAGGAGAATTTTCTTTCGTCAAAATTTTTCAGAAAATCACGTTTTAAGGAAATCCCGCATCGTGCGAAATTATCTTGTTTTCCCTAAACAACACGTTGTAAGTCGAAAAGCTTTCATGTTGCGTGTATGTCTAAGTGTGTAGCCTCAAAAGAGAAGGCACAGGACAGTTTTCTCTCGAAAGGATATGTAAGAATACCACTTCATAAGGAAATAGAGTTTTGCAGAGTAAAGACATATACGTACGCATTGGAAACTCTTTACGAGAAGAAATAACGCATCGTACAAAATTAGCTTGTATCTCCAAAACTACACGTTGTATCTCGAAAAGAATTGTTGTGGCATGTACGTCTTAACATGTAGCATCTAAAGAGAACCAAAAGGAGAATTTTCTTTCGTCAAAATTTTTCAGAAAATCACGTTTTAAGGAAATCCCGCATCGTGCGAAATTATCTTGTTTTTCCTAAACAACACGTTGTAAGTCGAAAAGCTTTCATGTTGCGTGTATGTCTAAGTGTGTAGCCTCAAAAGAGAAGGCACAGGACAGTTTTCTCTCGAAAGGATATGTAAGAATACCACTTCATAAGGAAATACAGTTTTGCAGAGTAAAGACATATACGTACGCATTGGAAACTCTTTACGAGAAGAAATAACGCATCGTACAAAATTAGCTTGTATCTCCAAAACTACACGTTGTATCTCGAAAAGAATTGTTGTGGCGTGTACGTCTTAACATGTAGCATCTAAAGAGAACCAAAAGGAGAATTTTCTTTCGTCAAAATTTTTCAGAAAATCACGTTTTAAGGAAATCCCGCATCGTGCGAAATTATCTTGTTTTTCCTAAACAACACGTTGTAAGTCGAAAAGCTTTCATGTTGCGTGTATGTCTAAGTGTGTAGCCTCAAAAGAGAAGGCACAGGACAGTTTTCTCTCGAAAGGATATGTAAGAATACCACTTCATAAGGAAATACAGTTTTGCAGAGTAAAGACATATACGTACGCATTGGAAACTCTTTACGAGAAGAAATAACGCATCGTACAAAATTAGCTTGTATCTCCAAAACTACACGTTGTATCTCGAAAAGAATTGTTGTGGCGTGTACGTCTTAACATGTAGCATCTAAAGAGAACCAAAAGGAGAATTTTCTTTCGTCAAAATTTTTCAGAAAATCACGTTTTAAGGAAATCCCGCATCGTGCGAAATTATCTTGTTTTTCCTAAACAACACGTTGTAAGTCGAAAAGCTTTCATGTTGCGTGTATGTCTAAGTGTGTAGCCTCAAAAGAGAAGGCACAGGACAGTTTTCTCTCGAAAGGATATGTAAGAATACCACTTCATAAGGAAATACTGTTTTGCAGAGTAAAGACATATACGTACGCATTGGAAACTCTTTACGAGAAGAAATAACGCATCGTACAAAATTAGCTTGTATCTCCAAAACTACACGTTGTATCTCGAAAAGAATTGTTGTGGCGTGTACGTCTTAACATGTAGCATCTAAAGAGAACCAAAAGGAGAATTTTCTTTCGTCAAAATTTTTCAGAAAATCACGTTTTAAGGAAATCCCGCATCGTGCGAAATTATCTTGTTTTTCCTAAACAACACGTTGTAAGTCGAAAAGCTTTCATGTTGCGTGTATGTCTAAGTGTGTAGCCTCAAAAGAGAAGGCACAGGACAGTTTTCTCTCGAACGGATATGTAAGAATACCACTTCATAAGGAAATAGAGTTTTGCAGAGTAAAGACATATACGTACGCATTGGAAACTCTTTACGAGAAGAAATAACGCATCGTACAAAATTAGCTTGTATCTCCAAAACTACACGTTGTATCTCGAAAAGAATTGTTGTGGCGTGTACGTCTTAACATGTAGCATCTAAAGAGAACCAAAAGGAGAATTTTCTTTCGTCAAAATTTTTCAGAAAATCACGTTTTAAGGAAATCCCGCATCGTGCGAAATTATCTTGTTTTTCCTAAACAACACGTTGTAAGTCGAAAAGCTTTCATGTTGCGTGTATGTCTAAGTGTGTAGCCTCAAAAGAGAAGGCACAGGACAGTTTTCTCTCGAAAGGATATGTAAGAATACCACTTCATAAGGAAATACAGTTTTGCAGAGTAAAGACATATACGTACGCATTGGAAACTCTTTACGAGAAGAAATAACGCATCGTACAAAATTAGCTTGTATCTCCAAAACTACACGTTGTATCTCGAAAAGAATTGTTGTGGCGTGTACGTCTTAACATGTAGCATCTAAAGAGAACCAAAAGGAGAATTTTCTTTCGTCAAAATTTTTCAGAAAATCACGTTTTAAGGAAATCCCGCATCGTGCGAAATTATCTTGTTTTTCCTAAACAACACGTTGTAAGTCGAAAAGCTTTCATGTTGCGTGTATGTCTAAGTGTGTAGCCTCAAAAGAGAAGGCACAGGACAGTTTTCTCTCGAAAGGATATGTAAGAATACCACTTCATAAGGAAATACAGTTTTGCAGAGTAAAGACATATACGTACGCATTGGAAACTCTTTACGAGAAGAAATAACGCATCGTACAAAATTAGCTTGTATCTCCAAAACTACACGTTGTATCTCGAAAAGAATTGTTGTGGCGTGTACGTCTTAACATGTAGCATCTAAAGAGAACCAAAAGGAGAATTTTCTTTCGTCAAAATTTTTCAGAAAATCACGTTTTAAGGAAATCCCGCATCGTGCGAAATTATCTTGTTTTTCCTAAACAACACGTTGTAAGTCGAAAAGCTTTCATGTTGCGTGTATGTCTAAGTGTGTAGCCTCAAAAGAGAAGGCACAGGACAGTTTTCTCTCGAAAGGATATGTAAGAATACCACTTCATAAGGAAATACAGTTTTGCAGAGTAAAGACATATACGTACGCATTGGAAACTCTTTACGAGAAGAAATAACGCATCGTACAAAATTAGCTTGTATCTCCAAAACTACACGTTGTATCTCGAAAAGAATTGTTGTGGCGTGTACGTCTTAACATGTAGCATCTAAAGAGAACCAAAAGGAGAATTTTCTTTCGTCAAAATTTTTCAGAAAATCACGTTTTAAGGAAATCCCGCATCGTGCGAAATTATCTTGTTTTTCCTAAACAACACGTTGTAAATCGAAAAGCTTTCATGTTGCGTGTATGTCTAAGTGTGTAGCCTCAAAAGAGAAGGCACAGGACAGTTTTCTCTCGAAAGGATATGTAAGAATACCACTTCATAAGGAAATAGAGTTTTGCAGAGTAAAGACATATACGTACGCATTGGAAACTCTTTACGAGAAGAAATAACGCATCGTACAAAATTAGCTTGTATCTCCAAAACTACACGTTGTATCTCGAAAAGAATTGTTGTGGCGTGTACGTCTTAACATGTAGCATCTAAAGAGAACCAAAAGGAGAATTTTCTTTCGTCAAAATTTTTCAGAAAATCACGTTTTAAGGAAATCCCGCATCGTGCGAAATTATCTTGTTTTTCCTAAACAACACGTTGTAAGTCGAAAAGCTTTCATGTTGCGTGTATGTCTAAGTGTGTAGCCTCAAAAGAGAAGGCACAGGACAGTTTTCTCTCGAAAGGATATGTAAGAATACCACTTCATAAGGAAATACAGTTTTGCAGAGTAAAGACATATACGTACGCATTGGAATCTCTTTACGAGAAGAAATAACGCATCGTACAAAATTAGCTTGTATCTCCAAAACTACACGTTGTATCTCGAAAAGAATTGTTGTGGCGTGTACGTCTTAACATGTAGCATCTAAAGAGAACCAAAAGGAGAATTTTCTTTCGTCAAAATTTTTCAGAAAATCACGTTTTAAGGAAATCCCGCATCGTGCGAAATTATCTTGTTTTTCCTAAACAACACGTTGTAAGTCGAAAAACTTTCATGTTGCGTGTATGTCTAAGTGTGTAGCCTCAAAAGAGAAGGCACAGGACAGTTTTCTCTCGAAAGGATATGTAAGAATACCACTTCATAAGGAAATACAGTTTTGCAGAGTAAAGACATATACGTACGCATTGGAAACTCTTTACGAGAAGAAATAACGCATCGTACAAAATTAGCTTGTATCTCCAAAACTACACGTTGTATCTCGAAAAGAATTGTTGTGGCGTGTACGTCTTAACATGTAGCATCTAAAGAGAACCAAAAGGAGAATTTTCTTTCGTCAAAATTTTTCAGAAAATCACGTTTTAAGGAAATTCCGCATCGTGCGAAATTATCTTGTTTTTCCTAAACAACACGTTGTAAGTCGAAAAGCTTTCATGTTGCGTGTATGTCTAAGTGTGTAGCCTCAAAAGAGAAGGCACAGGACAGTTTTCTCTCGAAAGGATATGTAAGAATACCACTTCATAAGGAAATACAGTTTTGCAGAGTAAAGACATATACGTACGCATTGGAAACTCTTTACGAGAAGAAATAACGCATCGTACAAAATTAGCTTGTATCTCCAAAACTACACGTTGTATCTCGAAAAGAATTGTTGTGGCGTGTACGTCTTAACATGTAGCATCTAAAGAGAACCAAAAGGAGAATTTTCTTTCGTCAAAATTTTTCAGAAAATCACGTTTTAAGGAAATCCCGCATCGTGCGAAATTATCTTGTTTTTCCTAAACAACACGTTGTAAGTCGAAAAGCTTTCATGTTGCGTGTATGTCTAAGTGTGTAGCCTCAAAAGAGAAGGCACAGGACAGTTTTCTCTCGAAAGGATATGTAAGAATACCACTTCATAAGGAAATACAGTTTTGCAGAGTAAAGACATATACGTACGCATTGGAAACTCTTTACGAGAAGAAATAACGCATCGTACAAAATTAGCTTGTATCTCCAAAACTACACGTTGTATCTCGAAAAGAATTGTTGTGGCGTGTACGTCTTAACATGTAGCATCTAAAGAGAACCAAAAGGAGAATTTTCTTTCGTCAAAATTTTTCAGAAAATCACGTTTTAAGGAAATCCCGCATCGTGCGAAATTATCTTGTTTTTCCTAAACAACACGTTGTAAGTCGAAAAGCTTTCATGTTGCGTGTATGTCTAAGTGTGTAGCCTCAAAAGAGAAGGCACAGGACAGTTTTCTCTCGAAAGGATATGTAAGAATACCACTTCATAAGGAAATACAGTTTTGCAGAGTAAAGACATATACGTACGCATTGGAAACTCTTTACGAGAAGAAATAACGCATCGTACAAAATTAGCTTGTATCTCCAAAACTACACGTTGTATCTCGAAAAGAATTGTTGTGGCGTGTACGTCTTAACATGTAGCATCTAAAGAGAACCAAAAGGAGAATTTTCTTTCGTCAAAATTTTTCAGAAAATCACGTTTTAAGGAAATCCCGCATCGTGCGAAATTATCTTGTTTTTCCTAAACAACACGTTGTAAGTCGAAAAGCTTTCATGTTGCGTGTATGTCTAAGTGTGTAGCCTCAAAAGAGAAGGCACAGGACAGTTTTCTCTCGAAAGGATATGTAAGAATACCACTTCATAAGGAAATACAGTTTTGCAGAGTAAAGACATATACGTACGCATTGGAAACTCTTTACGAGAAGAAATAACGCATCGTACAAAATTAGCTTGTATCTCCAAAACTACACGTTGTATCTCGAAAAGAATTGTTGTGGCGTGTACGTCTTAACATGTAGCATCTAAAGAGAACCAAAAGGAGAATTTTCTTTCGTCAAAATTTTTCAGAAAATCACGTTTTAAGGAAATCCCGCATCGTGCGAAATTATCTTGTTTTTCCTAAACAACACGTTGTAAGTCGAAAAGCTTTCATGTTGCGTGTATGTCTAAGTGTGTAGCCTCAAAAGAGAAGGCACAGGACAGTTTTCTCTCGAAAGGATATGTAAGAATACCACTTCATAAGGAAATACAGTTTTGCAGAGTAAAGACATATACGTACGCATTGGAAACTCTTTACGAGAAGAAATAACGCATAGTACAAAATTAGCTTGTATCTCCAAAACTACACGTTGTATCTCGAAAAGAATTGTTGTGGCGTGTACGTCTTAACATGTAGCATCTAAAGAGAACCAAAAGGAGAATTTTCTTTCGTCAAAATTTTTCAGAAAATCACGTTTTAAGGAAATCCCGCATCGTGCGAAATTATCTTGTTTTCCCTAAACAACACGTTGTAAGTCGAAAAGCTTTCATGTTGCGTGTATGTCTAAGTGTGTAGCCTCAAAAGAGAAGGCACAGGACAGTTTTCTCTCGAAAGGATATGTAAGAATACCACTTCATAAGGAAATAGAGTTTTGCAGAGTAAAGACATATACGTACGCATTGGAAACTCTTTACGAGAAGAAATAACGCATCGTACAAAATTAGCTTGTATCTCCAAAACTACACGTTGTATCTCGAAAAGAATTGTTGTGGCGTGTACGTCTTAACATGTAGCATCTAAAGAGAACCAAAAGGAGAATTTTCTTTCGTCAAAATTTTTCAGAAAATCACGTTTTAAGGAAATCCCGCATCGTGCGAAATTATCTTGTTTTTCCTAAACAACACGTTGTAAGTCGAAAAGCTTTCATGTTGCGTGTATGTCTAAGTGTGTAGCCTCAAAAGAGAAGGCACAGGACAGTTTTCTCTCGAAAGGATATGTAAGAATACCACTTCATAAGGAAATACAGTTTTGCAGAGTAAAGACATATACGTACGCATTGGAAACTCTTTACGAGAAGAAATAACGCAGAGTACAAAATTAGCTTGTATCTCCAAAACTACATGTTGTATCTCGAAAAGAATTGTTGTGGCGTGTACGTCTTAACATGTAGCATCTAAAGAGAACCAAAAGGAGAATTTTCTTTCGTCAAAATTTTTCAGAAAATCACGTTTTAAGGAAATCCCGCATCGTGCGAAATTATCTTGTTTTTCCTAAACAACACGTTGTAAGTCGAAAAGCTTTCATGTTGCGTGTATGTCTAAGTGTGTAGCCTCAAAAGAGAAGGCACAGGACAGTTTTCTCTCGAAAGGATATGTAAGAATACCACTTCATAAGGAAATACAGTTTTGCAGAGTAAAGACATATACGTACGCATTGGAAACTCTTTACGAGAAGAAATAACGCATCGTACAAAATTAGCTTGTATCTCCAAAACTACACGTTGTATCTCGAAAAGAATTGTTGTGGCGTGTACGTCTTAACATGTAGCATCTAAAGAGAACCAAAAGGAGAATTTTCTTTCGTCAAAATTTTTCAGAAAATCACGTTTTAAGGAAATCCCGCATCGTGCGAAATTATCTTGTTTTTCCTAAACAACACGTTGTAAGTCGAAAAGCTTTCATGTTGCGTGTATGTCTAAGTGTGTAGCCTCAAAAGAGAAGGCACAGGACAGTTTTCTCTCGAAAGGATATGTAAGAATACCACTTCATAAGGAAATACAGTTTTGCAGAGTAAAGACATATACGTACGCATTGGAAACTCTTTACGAGAAGAAATAACGCAGAGTACAAAATTAGCTTGTATCTCCAAAACTACACGTTGTATCTCGAAAAGAATTGTTGTGGCGTGTACGTCTTAACATGTAGCATCTAAAGAGAACCAAAAGGAGAATTTTCTTTCGTCAAAATTTTTCAGAAAATCACGTTTTAAGGAAATCCCGCATCGTGCGAAATTATCTTGTTTTTCCTAAACAACACGTTGTAAGTCGAAAAGCTTTCATGTTGCGTGTATGTCTAAGTGTGTAGCCTCAAAAGAGAAGGCACAGGACAGTTTTCTCTCGAAAGGATATGTAAGAATACCACTTCATAAGGAAATACAGTTTTGCAGAGTAAAGACATATACGTACGCATTGGAAACTCTTTACGAGAAGAAATAACGCATCGTACAAAATTAGCTTGTATCTCCAAAACTACACGTTGTATCTCGAAAAGAATTGTTGTGGCGTGTACGTCTTAACATGTAGCATCTAAAGAGAACCAAAAGGAGAATTTTCTTTCGTCAAAATTTTTCAGAAAATCACGTTTTAAGGAAATCCCGCATCGTGCGAAATTATCTTGTTTTTCCTAAACAACACGTTGTAAGTCGAAAAGCTTTCATGTTGCGTGTATGTCTAAGTGTGTAGCCTCAAAAGAGAAGGCACAGGACAGTTTTCTCTCGAAAGGATATGTAAGAATACCACTTCATAAGGAAATACAGTTTTGCAGAGTAAAGACATATACGTACGCATTGGAAACTCTTTACGAGAAGAAATAACGCATCGTACAAAATTAGCTTGTATCTCCAAAACTACACGTTGTATCTCGAAAAGAATTGTTGTGGCGTGTACGTCTTAACATGTAGCATCTAAAGAGAACCAAAAGGAGAATTTTCTTTCGTCAAAATTTTTCAGAAAATCACGTTTTAAGGAAATCCCGCATCGTGCGAAATTATCTTGTTTTTCCTAAACAACACGTTGTAAGTCGAAAAGCTTTCATGTTGCGTGTATGTCTAAGTGTGTAGCCTCAAAAGAGAAGGCACAGGACAGTTTTCTCTCGAAAGGATATGTAAGAATACCACTTCATAAGGAAATACAGTTTTGCAGAGTAAAGACATATACGTACGCATTGGAAACTCTTTACGAGAAGAAATAACGCATCGTACAAAATTAGCTTGTATCTCCAAAACTACACGTTGTATCTCGAAAAGAATTGTTGTGGCGTGTACGTCTTAACATGTAGCATCTAAAGAGAACCAAAAGGAGAATTTTCTTTCGTCAAAATTTTTCAGAAAATCACGTTTTAAGGAAATCCCGCATCGTGCGAAATTATCTTGTTTTTCCTAAACAACACGTTGTAAGTCGAAAAGCTTTCATGTTGCGTGTATGTCTAAGTGTGTAGCCTCAAAAGAGAAGGCACAGGACAGTTTTCTCTCGAAAGGATATGTAAGAATACCACTTCATAAGGAAATACAGTTTTGCAGAGTAAAGACATATACGTACGCATTGGAAACTCTTTACGAGAAGAAATAACGCATCGTACAAAATTAGCTTGTATCTCCAAAACTACACGTTGTATCTCGAAAAGAATTGTTGTGGCGTGTACGTCTTAACATGTAGCATCTAAAGAGAACCAAAAGGAGAATTTTCTTTCTTCAAAATTTTTCAGAAAATCACGTTTTAAGGAAATCCCGCATCGTGCGAAATTATCTTGTTTTTCCTAAACAACACGTTGTAAGTCGAAAAGCTTTCATGTTGCGTGTATGTCTAAGTGTGTAGCCTCAAAAGAGAAGGCACAGGACAGTTTTCTCTCGAAAGGATATGTAAGAATACCACTTCATAAGGAAATACAGTTTTGCAGAGTAAAGACATATACGTACGCATTGGAAACTCTTTACGAGAAGAAATAACGCATCGTACAAAATTAGCTTGTATCTCCAAAACTACACGTTGTATGTCGAAAAGAATTGTTGTGGCGTGTACGTCTTAACATGTAGCATCTAAAGAGAACCAAAAGGAGAATTTTCTTTCGTCAAAATTTTTCAGAAAATCACGTTTTAAGGAAATCCCGCATCGTGCGAAATTATCTTGTTTTTCCTAAACAACACGTTGTAAGTCGAAAAGCTTTCATGTTGCGTGTATGTCTAAGTGTGTAGCCTCAAAAGAGAAGGCACAGGACAGTTTTCTCTCGAAAGGATATGTAAGAATACCACTTCATAAGGTAATACAGTTTTGCAGAGTAAAGACATATACGTACGCATTGGAAACTCTTTACGAGAAGAAATAACGCATCGTACAAAATTAGCTTGTATCTCCAAAACTACACGTTGTATCTCGAAAAGAATTGTTGTGGCGTGTACGTCTTAACATGTAGCATCTAAAGAGACACAAAAGGAGAATTTTCTTTCGTCAAAATTTTTCAGAAAATCACGTTTTAAGGAAATCCCGCATCGTGCGAAATTATCTTGTTTTTCCTAAACAACACGTTGTAAGTCGAAAAGCTTTCATGTTGCGTGTATGTCTAAGTGTGTAGCCTCAAAAGAGAAGGCACAGGACAGTTTTCTCTCGAAAGGATATGTAAGAATACCACTTCATAAGGAAATACAGTTTTGCAGAGTAAAGACATATACGTACGCATTGGAAACTCTTTACGAGAAGAAATAACGCATCGTACAAAATTAGCTTGTATCTCCAAAACTACACGTTGTATCTCGAAAAGAATTGTTGTGGCGTGTACGTCTTAACATGTAGCATCTAAAGAGAACCAAAAGGAGAATTTTCTTTCGTCAAAATTTTTCAGAAAATCACGTTTTAAGGAAATCCCGCATCGTGCGAAATTATCTTGTTTTTCCTAAACAACACGTTGTAAGTCGAAAAGCTTTCATGTTGCGTGTATGTCTAAGTGTGTAGCCTCAAAAGAGAAGGCACAGGACAGTTTTCTCTCGAAAGGATATGTAAGAATACCACTTCATAAGGAAATAGAGTTTTGCAGAGTAAAGACATATACGTACGCATTGGAAACTCTTTACGAGAAGAAATAACGCATCGTACAAAATTAGCTTGTATCTCCAAAACTACACGTTGTATCTCGAAAAGAATTGTTGTGGCGTGTACGTCTTAACATGTAGCATCTAAAGAGAACCAAAAGGAGAATTTTCTTTCGTCAAAATTTTTCAGAAAATCACGTTTTAAGGAAATCCCGCATCGTGCGAAATTATCTTGTTTTTCCTAAACAACACGTTGTAAGTCGAAAAGCTTTCATGTTGCGTGTATGTCTAAGTGTGTAGCCTCAAAAGAGAAGGCACAGGACAGTTTTCTCTCGAAAGGATATGTAAGAATACCACTTCATAAGGAAATACAGTTTTGCAGAGTAAAGACATATACGTACGCATTGGAAACTCTTTACGAGAAGAAATAACGCATCGTACAAAATTAGCTTGTATCTCCAAAACTACACGTTGTATCTCGAAAAGAATTGTTGTGGCGTGTACGTCTTAACATGTAGCATCTAAAGAGAACCAAAAGGAGAATTTTCTTTCGTCAAAATTTTTCAGAAAATCACGTTTTAAGGAAATCCCGCATCGTGCGAAATTATCTTGTTTTTCCTAAACAACACGTTGTAAGTCGAAAAGCTTTCATGTTGCGTGTATGTCTAAGTGTGTAGCCTCAAAAGAGAAGGCACAGGAGAGTTTTCTCTCGAAAGGATATGTAAGAATACCACTTCATAAGGAAATACAGTTTTGCAGAGTAAAGACATATACGTACGCATTGGAAACTCTTTACGAGAAGAAATAACGCATCGTACAAAATTAGCTTGTATCTCCAAAACTACACGTTGTATCTCGAAAAGAATTGTTGTGGCGTGTACGTCTTAACATGTAGCATCTAAAGAGAACCAAAAGGAGAATTTTCTTTCGTCAAAATTTTTCAGAAAATCACGTTTTATGGAAATCCCGCATCGTGCGAAATTATCTTGTTTTTCCTAAACAACACGTTGTAAGTCGAAAAGCTTTCATGTTGCGTGTATGTCTAAGTGTGTAGCCTCAAAAGAGAAGGCACAGGACAGTTTTCTCTCGAAAGGATATGTAAGAATACCACTTCATAAGGAAATACAGTTTTGCAGAGTAAAGACATATACGTACGCATTGGAAACTCTTTACGAGAAGAAATAACGCATCGTACAAAATTAGCTTGTATCTCCAAAACTACACGTTGTATCTCGAAAAGAATTGTTGTGGCGTGTACGTCTTAACATGTAGCATCTAAAGAGAACCAAAAGGAGAATTTTCTTTCGTCAAAATTTTTCAGAAAATCACGTTTTAAGGAAATCCCGCATCGTGCGAAATTATCTTGTTTTTCCTAAACAACACGTTGTAAGTCGAAAAGCTTTCATGTTGCGTGTATGTCTAAGTGTGTAGCCTCAAAAGAGAAGGCACAGGACAGTTTTCTCTCGAAAGGATATGTAAGAATACCACTTCATAAGGAAATACAGTTTTGCAGAGTAAAGACATATACGTACGCATTGGAAACTCTTTACGAGAAGAAATAACGCATCGTACAAAATTAGCTTGTATCTCCAAAACTACACGTTGTATCTCGAAAAGAATTGTTGTGGCGTGTACGTCTTAACATGTAGCATCTAAAGAGAACCAAAAGGAGAATTTTCTTTCGTCAAAATTTTTCAGAAAATCACGTTTTAAGGAAATCCCGCATCGTGCGAAATTATCTTGTTTTTCCTAAACAACACGTTGTAAGTCGAAAAGCTTTCATGTTGCGTGTATGTCTAAGTGTGTAGCCTCAAAAGAGAAGGCACAGGACAGTTTTCTCTCGAAAGGATATGTAAGAATACCACTTCATAAGGAAATACAGTTTTGCAGAGTAAAGACATATACGTACGCATTGGAAACTCTTTACGAGAAGAAATAACGCATCGTACAAAATTAGCTTGTATCTCCAAAACTACACGTTGTATCTCGAAAAGAATTGTTGTGGCGTGTACGTCTTAACATGTAGCATCTAAAGAGAACCAAAAGGAGAATTTTCTTTCGTCAAAATTTTTCAGAAAATCACGTTTTAAGGAAATCCCGCATCGTGCGAAATTATCTTGTTTTTCCTAAACAACACGTTGTAAGTCGAAAAGCTTTCATGTTGCGTGTATGTCTAAGTGTGTAGCCTCAAAAGAGAAGGCACAGGACAGTTTTCTCTCGAAAGGATATGTAAGAATACCACTTCATAAGGAAATACAGTTTTGCAGAGTAAAGACATATACGTACGCATTGGAAACTCTTTACGAGAAGAAATAACGCATAGTACAAAATTAGCTTGTATCTCCAAAACTACACGTTGTATCTCGAAAAGAATTGTTGTGGCGTGTACGTCTTAACATGTAGCATCTAAAGAGAACCAAAAGGAGAATTTTCTTTCGTCAAAATTTTTCAGAAAATCACGTTTTAAGGAAATCCCGCATCGTGCGAAATTATCTTGTTTTTCCTAAACAACACGTTGTAAGTCGAAAAGCTTTCATGTTGCGTGTATGTCTAAGTGTGTAGCCTCAAAAGAGAAGGCACAGGACAGTTTTCTCTCGAAAGGATATGTAAGAATACCACTTCATAAGGAAATAGAGTTTTGCAGAGTAAAGACATATACGTACGCATTGGAAACTCTTTACGAGAAGAAATAACGCATCGTACAAAATTAGCTTGTATCTCCAAAACTACACGTTGTATCTCGAAAAGAATTGTTGTGGCGTGTACGTCTTAACATGTAGCATCTAAAGAGAACCAAAAGGAGAATTTTCTTTCGTCAAAATTTTTCAGAAAATCACGTTTTAAGGAAATCCCGCATCGTGCGAAATTATCTTGTTTTCCCTAAACAACACGTTGTAAATCGAAAAGCTTTCATGTTGCGTGTATGTCTAAGTGTGTAGCCTCAAAAGAGAAGGCACAGGACAGTTTTCTCTCGAAAGGATATGTAAGAATACCACTTCATAAGGAAATACAGTTTTGCAGAGTAAAGACATATACGTACGCATTGGAAACTCTTTACGAGAAGAAATAACGCAGAGTACAAAATTAGCTTGTATCTCCAAAACTACACGTTGTATCTCGAAAAGAATTGTTGTGGCGTGTACGTCTTAACATGTAGCATCTAAAGAGAACCAAAAGGAGAATTTTCTTTCGTCAAAATTTTTCAGAAAATCACGTTTTAAGGAAATCCCGCATCGTGCGAAATTATCTTGTTTTTCCTAAACAACACGTTGTAAGTCGAAAAGCTTTCATGTTGCGTGTATGTCTAAGTGTGTAGCCTCAAAAGAGAAGGCACAGGACAGTTTTCTCTCGAAAGGATATGTAAGAATACCACTTCATAAGGAAATACAGTTTTGCAGAGTAAAGACATATACGTACGCATTGGAAACTCTTTACGAGAAGAAATAACGCATCGTACAAAATTAGCTTGTATCTCCAAAACTACACGTTGTATCTCGAAAAGAATTGTTGTGGCGTGTACGTCTTAACATGTAGCATCTAAAGAGAACCAAAAGGAGAATTTTCTTTCGTCAAAATTTTTCAGAAAATCACGTTTTAAGGAAATCCCGCATCGTGCGAAATTATCTTGTTTTTCCTAAACAACACGTTGTAAGTCGAAAAGCTTTCATGTTGCGTGTATGTCTAAGTGTGTAGCCTCAAAAGAGAAGGCACAGGACAGTTTTCTCTCGAAAGGATATGTAAGAATACCACTTCATAAGGAAATACAGTTTTGCAGAGTAAAGACATATACGTACGCATTGGAAACTCTTTACGAGAAGAAATAACGCATAGTACAAAATTAGCTTGTATCTCCAAAACTACACGTTGTATCTCGAAAAGAATTGTTGTGGCGTGTACGTCTTAACATGTAGCATCTAAAGAGAACCAAAAGGAGAATTTTCTTTCGTCAAAATTTTTCAGAAAATCACGTTTTAAGGAAATCCCACATCGTGCGAAATTATCTTGTTTTCCCTAAACAACACGTTGTAAGTCGAAAAGCTTTCATGTTGCGTGTATGTCTAAGTGTGTAGCCTCAAAAGAGAAGGCACAGGACAGTTTTC